>NW_006399915.1:6819753-6820796 GCF_000299155.1 Elephantulus edwardii
ATGCACCTTAGTCTCCAGGGAGACACCATTGCTCTTCAGTACTTTGGAGAGGTCCCTAATAGCAGACTTTCCCATGGCAATGCGCCTTTTAATTTCCTGGCTACTGGTGCCAAGACTGTTGACTGTGTATAGAAAAGAATACTCTAACTCTAAAATAGCTAACTCTGTACCAAAAAGAACTGACTGACACTGAAAAATTTCAGGAAGTACTATATGAGCAGGAACCAAGGGTAATGAAGGAGAAAGTAGAAGCTGTATGGAAGGCATTGGCAAAAAATAAGGCCCCAGGAATCAATGGGCCAGCAATCGACTTGTTTCAGGTAACAGACATAGCCCTGGATGTGTTCAACAGTCTATTCCAGGAAATTTGGAGGACAGCTGTGTCTATGACTGTCACAGTTCATTTATAAATTTGTTTCCTCCTTTGCAACATTCTACAACTTCTCTGAATTAATAATCTACACTTTGGATTCTTTATTACCAGATGGTTTGACTATGATTATATTGGCTTGTTTATGAGTCTAGGGTGGAGTTATGTTTCCAAAACTGTCTTAGTAAATAGAGACTTAAATAATGGCCCATTCATCTAACAAAAAACAATGTCTATTAAAATATTTTAAATATGATGTAGTAGGAGGATGTCTGGAAAGGGGAATTTTGACTGCTTTCATTTGGCATGAAGAGTCGTTTATTTTGAAAATTACCAGTGGCTTCTAAGTCTGTTGTGGGAGCTAAATTTACTTTGAGTAAAAAAAAAAATCTCTTTGAATTAAGAAAACTTCTTGAAAATTAAAGCATATGGAGACAAGGATAAGGAATCTTCATCTCACATACTTTGGGTATGTTTCCAGTCTGTGGAAAAAGACTTCATGCTTAAAAAAGAAATACTGCATGGTGCCACTGTTGTAGAATGGGTGGGGTATGACAGAAAAAACTGGATAAATTTTGTATATTGTATTGAAACAGATGAGGGAAAGAACAGATTAGAAGTGATATATGATTGAGTATTATGGTTAGCACAGGAATCCAGAATTAAGGTTGCA
>NW_006399915.1:6820974-6826452 GCF_000299155.1 Elephantulus edwardii
AAAAAAAGTGATGGTTCAGTGAAAGAGAGAAGATCCTTAAGCAGCTGGATTGACACAACGACTGTAACAATGGCCTCAAGTGTATGAGGGATGGTGGGGAAGGCACAATATAGGTCAGGGTTCAGATCCGATGTTTGTAGGATCACTCACTATGAGTTAGCCAAGTCAACAGCACATAACAACAGCAAAGTATTTTAAATACAAAGTCTATTTGTGAGGTTAGTAGGCACTACACTGTCCTAGGGGAGAGTCTAAAAAGAACATGAGATATTTTGGTTTGATTCCCTTCACATTTCTTCTAGTTATTAAGTGTCATTGAGAAAACTCTTCATAATGACGCTGTATACAACAGAAGAAAATACTGCCTAGTCCTGTCTCCACTGAGCAAAAGTCAATTGTTGACTTTACCTATGTGCCAACCCTTCTCTTTGAAGGTCTTTGTTTTTTCCTCTAACCCTCTAGCTTACCACACATGAAGTCTCTCCTGATAGCATGTCCAAAGTATGTGAGACAAAATATCACCATCCTCACTTCTAAAGAAAAGTCTACCTGCACTTTTTCCAAGACAGATTTTTGTGTATGAATAAATTCAGCGTTTCCATTAGAGTATTAGCAAATTTGCCTAAGAACTCCTAAATGGAATGGATATGCAGTCCATCCCTTCGTGAGGTAAATTTGTAAAGGACCTCTCATAACACCGATAGAGGGTGATGACTGAAGTCAATCATTCCACAGACACCAAAGATAAAACTTACTAAGAAGAAATTCACTATTAAAATGAAAGTCAGAGTCTAGATAAGTTTATTGAGGTACAATGCACCTCAGGGGTGGAAACATCTCTTGACCCATTCACAAGGAGATTTTGGAGTTTGCTTTGGAAATAATGCTTTTATGGAGAAATGTAGGGAAATAAAGTTATATGTTAGGGGCAAAATATTGAATGATATAGGAACCATGGAAAAAAAGATGGAACAAGTACAGAGAGTCACTGTACCAAAAAGAATTGGCTGATATTGAAGAATTTCATGAAACAACATATGATCAAGAGGAAACAGTGATGAAGGAAGAAGTTCAAGTTGCTCTGAAGGAATTAGCAAAAAATAAGGCCTAAAGAATTGATGGTATATCAATTGACATATTTCAACAAACAGATGCTGCCCTGGACATGCTCACTCACCAGGTTGTGCCAAGAAATCTAGAGGACAACTACCTGGCCAAGAAAAGGGGACCCAACCATGTGGAAATTATTGAACTATATCACCAATATCACACACAAGCAATATCTGCTGAAGATTATTCAAAACCAACTGGAACAGTATATCTGCAGAGAACTGCCAGAAATATTAGTTGGATGTAGAAGAGATCATGACACTAGGGACATCTTTGCCAATGGCAGATGCATCATGGATAGAAGCAAAGAGTACTTGAAAACTGTCTATTTTTGTTTTATTGACTGTGCAAAGGTATTTAACTGTGTGGATCACAACAAATTGTAGCTAGCTTTGAGAATAGGAATCTCAGAACACTGACCGTGCTCATGTGATTGTATTCATAAGTATAGGTTTACACTTAGACCAGGATGCAGTTGTCAGAACAGAGCTAGGAAACACTACATGGTTCAATATCAAGAAAGGAGACTTGTCAGTGATGTGTTCTTTCTCCATACGTCTTCAATCTATATGTGGAACAGATCATTTGAGATGCTTGACTTCATGAAGAGGAATGTGGCATCAGCATTGAAGAAGACTGATCAATCTGTGTTATGTAAATGCACAACCTAGCTTGCAGAAACTAAGGAGGACCTGAAGCATTTGCTGCAGAAGGTTTAAATTCTCACCACTGGGTCAATTGGCAGGACCAGGATAGACGGACAAGAGATTGAGATTGTTAACAACATCATCTAGCTCAGATCCACAATCAACACTCTTGACACCAGCAGCCAAGAAGTCAAAAGATGATTTGTTATTAGGAAAGTCTGCTGACAGGGACCTCTTCAGAGTACCAAAGAGTAACAATGTCTGGTCTAAAGACTAAGATGTATCTGATCCAGGCCATGGTCTTCACAATTATTTGCTATGCACCAGAGAATTAGAGAATGACTAAGAATGACAGAATAAGAATTGATGCCTTTGAGTTATGGTGCTGGAGAAAAGTACTGAACAAGCCAAGGACTGCCAAGAGAACAAACAGGTCTGTCCTGGAGAGGGTGAAACCAGGTGGTTCCTTGGAGATAAGGATTTTGAAATGCCATCTAATATAATTTGGGCATGTTGGCAGGAGGGACCAGTCCTTGGAGAAGGACATCATGCTTAGAAGGGTGGAGGGACAGCACAGGACAGGAAGTCCTTGGATGAAACTTAGATGACTCTGACTGTGGAAATGGGTACAGGTGTGTTGTAAACAGTGAGATTGATTGTCTCAGGATAGGGCAGGGTTCATTGAGTCTCTATGAGTCTCAGTCTACTCATAACACATAAAAACAACACTAACATAACACAGGAAACCCCAGTACTATGTTGAATTGCAAAAATCATCACTGACTTAAAGTCTTCCAGGACAAGGTGAGGTAGTTTCTCTTTTGCCCACACATGAGTCACTGCTCAACAATTTTGCAATAAGGAAGGAAAGTACCTGTCAGGCTCTTTGAGGAAGTTAGCCTAAGTACCTTCTGCCTCCACACACCTCTCCTTCAGGAAGGGACTGGCATCAGAGCTGACCCCATGGATATGAATGGAAGCAGTGTTTGAGAGGCAGCAATTGTTGTAACAGACCACATTCTTGAGAATTAGCTTTTGTCCAGAAATTTCTCAGATGAGCACCAGTACTAAGAGGAAAGCAGTAGAAAGCACAAATATTTCTGTGGGTATCCAAAATTATTTCATCTGCGGGATCGTGTCAGGGCACACTATCTTTCT
Source organism: Elephantulus edwardii (assembly GCF_000299155.1). Taxonomy (NCBI): domain Eukaryota; kingdom Metazoa; phylum Chordata; class Mammalia; order Macroscelidea; family Macroscelididae; genus Elephantulus; species Elephantulus edwardii. The sequence continues at coordinate 6,823,890 of NW_006399915.1, forward strand.
AAAAAGCAAAACCAATTTCAGGGGCGAATTACCTTGGAAGTGGCCTTCTCTTTAGGCCTTGAATCAGTCCAGAGTTTGAGTAGTCAATAATGCCATAATCCAGCCTCAAGATGATGAGCTCAAATTTTAGTTCTTTGGGTGCTACTAATATAGGTAAGGCTTTTGGTGATTTTGACTCTACAGAAGGTGACTAAAAGAAGAAGTTGTTGTTGCTCTTCAGAGGCAGTTAATTGCATGGGAGGAGATTGCTCATCCTTCTCCTGCGGAGCACCCAGTGGCCTCAAACCACGTGCCTTCAGGATTGCAGTGCAGCTTCTTGCCACTAGGCCACCAAAGCTCTGGAGAAGAGTTCTTCATATTATGAAGGAGAAGAGAGCTTCATATTATGAGGGACAACTCTACATTGTATAAATGCTTAATCTGGTTTTGATTAATGTGATAAAATGATAGTATTTCATTTCACTCTTATTTAAAAGTTAGTTCAATTGGTCATTCTAAATAAAAATGTAATGAGGTTGATCTGAAACACTGGTGAAGCACATTGGTAAGATTTATCACATTTCTTTAACTTTTAGAACTCTCTATACCTACCTCCTTTCTCTGTTAAAAAATAATAATTATCTCATAAAGAAAGAATTATTACTTTGGGGAGTAGGAAGAACTTGAGTTTCTTTCAATTTTAAGAAAATATTATGATACAAATAAGTAATAGAAACTATACACATGTTAAGGGAAGGGAGCTCACGTGGCCTAGTGGTTAAGAGTTGTGGGAAAGAAAAAAAAAAGAGTTGTGGTCAAGCCAACCATGTGGTTCAAGTCTACCCACTGCTCCATGGACAAAAGATAGGAAATCTCCTCCCATTTGACTTACAACCTCTGAAAATATAACTAAAGTGTCAGCTATAAGTAAGTTCCAACTTGATGGCACATAACAACAACGACAGCATACTTATATTAAGTTATTGTTATTATTACCATTTATTCTATAGCAATATTGAGTACTATGTACAAACTAGGCAACTGATTTCTATATATAGTAGTATTGATTAGTGTTTCTTTTTTTAACAGTATATGGTTAAAAAATTTTGAATCCCTTATTAGAAAAATGAACAGTAGGAAAGTTTCAAAAGTTCATTTTAAAGAAAATCAAAGTAGAAAAATTAATGTTATCAAATATTTGTGGTATTTTGGTTTGTTTTAATCTCTCTTACAAAACTAGGACTTGTGACTTTTTGACATGAATTCGAAGACTCTGATTGTAATAGTGTAATTGTAACTTAACCTTCTTTATTATTGTTGGTGTTGCTAGCTGCTATCCAGTCAATACCAGCTTATGTGGACCCCTTGTGTACAGAGGACAACTACGCAATTGTATTATTATTGTTTGTGGATTTTTTTGTTTTATTTTTTTTTCCTTTTGCTTTATCTTATATTTGTTTTCACACAAATTTGGATTTCTTCCAGTCAATTGCCCAAGAAGTTGTCCTCCAGATTTCTTGGCATAACTTGGCAAGCACATCTAGGGCAGCATCTGTTGAAATACATCAGTTGGTATACCACCAATTCTTTGCCAAGTCCTTCAAGCAGCCTGAACTTCCTCCTTCATCACCATTGCTGCTTCTTCCCCCCACCCCCCCCACAGATCAGATCAGTAATTCTTTACTGTTCTTTTACAAAAGATACTTGGAACAAATAAATAGAAAATAAAGAAGAATGGGAATCCCAGAACATTTGCTTGTACTTATGCGAAACCTATACTTGGACCAAGAGGCAGTCGTCAGAACAGAGCAAAAAGACACTACATGTTTCAAAGTCAAGAAGGAGGTCTTCCAGGGATGTATTCTGTCTCCATACCTTTTCAATCTGTATGCAGAACAGATCATCCAAGTTGCTGGGCTGTACAAGGAGTAAAGTGGCATCGGGATTGAAGGTAGAGTCATCAATAACCTGTGTTATGCAGATAACACAACCCTGCTTGCTAACACTGAGGAGGACCTCAAGCACTTGCTGTAGAAGGTCAAGGGCTGCAGCCTTCAATACAGATTGAAGCTCAACATCAAGAAAAAAAGATTTTCGCCACTGGGCCAACTGGCAGCATCAGCATGGATGATGAAGAGATTGAGATAGTTAACAGGTTTAGTTTGCTTGGCTCCAAAATCAACACTCTTGGCAACAGCAGCTAGGAAATCAAGAGACAAATTGGTACCAGCAGCCATGAAATCAACAGACTAATTGCATTGTGAAAGTCAGCTGTGAGGGACCTCTCAAGAGTACTGGAGAGCAATGACGTCAGGCTGGAGACTAAGGTGCGCCTGATCCAGGTTATAGATGTTGTTGTTGTTGTTGTTGTTGTGTACCATCGAGTCATTTGTGACTCATAGCAACCCTATGTACAACAGCCCTAAAACCTGCTCTATCCTATGCCAATCGCACTGCCTCTGACACACCCATCCCTGTTGCCGTAGTCACTGAATCAATCCATCTCATAGAGGGTCTTCACCTGTTACACCGTCCCTCCACCCTCCCAAGCATGATGTCCCTCTCAAAGGACCTGCCCCTCCTT
>NW_006399915.1:6830545-6831052 GCF_000299155.1 Elephantulus edwardii
GCAGGGTTTAGGGCTCTTGTACATAGGGTCGTTATGAGTCGCATGGGATGCGATGACACATAAAAACAGCAACAGGTCTTATTTAGCAGTTGGCAAATACAGGTTTTTTTGTATTTTCTACAGTGATAAGCTAATGACATTTTCAGGCACACCCTCTCTTACGAGGGATGGGGGTGAGGATTGTGTAATTCTTTTAATGCCAATTTTTTAACAATAGAGTCTCAAAAAAGTAATCAAGGACTGATTGAGAGGTTAAGATACTGAAATCAACAAGTTAAAAATAAATATGTGTGTGTATCATTGCTTCTTGATCATATGTTGCTTCTTGAAATTCTTCTCATTTTGGTCCAAAGACTCTGTATACTCCTTCCATGCTTCCTGAATCATTCATTATTCTGTCCATAGCATCCTTAAACATTGCAACTCATGGCTTGAATTTATTCTTTAGTTCCTTCACCTTAAGAAATGCTGAGAGAATTTGGTCCTTTTGATTTTCTGACTCCAGCT
>NW_006399915.1:6832032-6851545 GCF_000299155.1 Elephantulus edwardii
TTATTCAAGGTCTCTTTCTTTTCTAAATAAATTTGCCAATTGCCTTCTTGTTATCTTTGAAAAAATAAATTGGTATCTATATTGGAATTGTGTTGAAAAGTAGACTGTTTTTGGTAGGATTGTCATTTTCACTATACTGAGTCTTCACTCTGGCCAGTTACTCTCTTTCACCTATATCTGGATAGAAAATTGTTACAAGAGACATTGAGCGAGCAAGGATTGTATGTAAATAGCATTTCCCCCCAATATTTCAATTCCATAATTTGTCAGTTTGGCATACTGTGATGATTTTCATGTTGCAGTGATGTGGGAAACTATGCCATCAGTATTTAAAATACTAGTGCAGGGTCATCTACAGGGGAAAAGTTGCAGTGGAGGTTCCAGAAGAGAGACTGGGGGAGGGGGCGGGGAAGGAGGAAAAGTTGATCTCCTTCTGAAAAAATTGACTAGGGAAAACATAGATAGTACTGAAGTACTGTTAGATATGTTGTTGTTGTTGTTATGTGCCGTCGAGTCGCCTGTGACTCATAACGACCCTATAGTGGTGGAAAATGATCCCCTTAGAATGGAGAGCATTGAAAATATTGAAAATATGTGTACAGAAGAGTGGCCACTTTAAAATAGAATTGGCCTTAATGATGCAGATGTAGTAAAACTCTTGAGATCTTCACTTGTTGATGTAGTTTGACACAAAATGAGAAGAAATAAATGCAAATATTCATTAGTAATAGAACATAAAATATATAGAGCCATACTTTGGCTCCTGTGGACTTACTTAATTTTCTTCAACTTCAATTTGAACTTGCATATGAGTTTTTATTTTTAAAAAAGTGATCAAGCAGAATGTGGAAGTTATCAAACAATATCATTAATAGCACATGCAAATAAAATCTTGCAAAAGATTACTTTAAAATTATTGGAACAGTATATTGAACTGGCAGAAATTCAAGCTGGATTTAGAAGAGGCTGTGGCACAAGGCATATCATAACCAATGTCAGTTGGATCTTGTTTGAAAAGAGATTATCAGAAAGAAATTTACCCATGTTTTATTAACTATGTAAAGGCATTTGTCTGTGTGGATCTACCACATTTCAGATAACAGTGAACAAATGGGAATCCCAGAGCACTTGTGTTCATCACAAACCTATATACAGGCAAAGAAGCTGCTGTCTGAACAGTACAAGGAAACACCATATGGTTTAAAATCAGGAAAGGTTTATGTAAGAGCTGTATCCTTTCTCCATATCTATTCAATCTGTATGCTGAGCAAATCATTTGAGAAGTTGGACTATATGAAAAAGAACTTAGCATCAGGATCAGAGGAAGACTCATAAACAACCTGCAATGTGCAGATGATACAACCTTGCTTGCTGAAAGTGAAGAGGACTTGAAGTGCTTGCTGCAGAAGATCAAAAAAGCCTTCAATATGGGCTGCACCTCAGTGTAAAGAAAACACAAATCCAGTCTTTACTACTGCCAATAGGAAGCATCATGACATATGGAGAAATGATAGAACTTGTCAATGATTTCATTTTACTTGATTACCTATGGTAAAAAGAGTTGATGTAGAGTCATGCAGGAACACACAGGGTTAATAGTGGCTATGGAACACAGGCAAAAGAACTGCAATGCCTGAAAGAAGGCAAACAATACCAAGAATGGATGGGTCTGAAAGCAGTCTCATACTCCCTGGAGCATGTACCAACATGAAAGAGATCTGAAAGGTCTCTGTTAAACAAAGACAATTTTCTAAAGGTCTTGATAAGGTTGTTAAGATGTAGGAAGACCTTTTTCATGAGTACAAAGGTGTTTTCTTGAAAATTTTTCATGCCTATCTATGCTTGGACCAGGAGGCAGTTGTCAGAAAAGAGCAAGGGAACACTGCACAGTTCAAAATTGAGAAGGGCGTACACCAGGGATGCATCCTATCTCCATACCTTTTCAATCTATATGCAGAACAGATTATCCAGGAGGCTGGGCTCTATGAGGAGAAATGTGGGGTCAAGATTGATGGATGATTTATCAACAATCTGCGTTATGCAGATAACACAACCCTGCTTGCTTAAACTGAAGAGGACCTGAAGCACCTGCTGCAGAGGGTCAAGGACTGTAGCCTACAATATGGATTGAGGCTCAATGTCAAGAAGACAAAGACTCTCACCACTAGACCAATTGGCAGCATCAGGATGGATGGTGAAGAGATTGAAATTGTACACAGCTTTAGTTTGCTTGACTCCACAGTCAACACACTTGGCACCAGTAGCCAGGAAATTAAAAGGCACATTGCCATGGGAAAGTCTGCTGTTAGGGACCTCTCCAAAGTACTGAAGAGCAATGGTGTCTCTCTGGAGACTAAGGTGCACTTGATACAGGCCATAGTCTTCACAATCACTTGTTATGCATCAGAGAGTTGGACAATGACCAAGGAGGATAGAAGAATAATTGATGCCTTTGAGCTGTGGTGCTGGAGAAGAGTATTGAGAATACCATGGACTGCTAGGAAAACAAACAGATTTGTCCTGGAAAGGGTTAAACTGGGTGGCTCCTTGGTGGCAAGGATTCTGAGGCTCTGTCTAACATACTTTGGACATGTTGTGAGGAGAGACCGGTCCTTGGAGAAGGACATCATGCTTGGGAGGGTGGAGGGACAGCGCAGGAGTGGAAGGCCCTTTATGAGGTGGATTGATTCAGTGACTGGGATAATTGGGATGGGAGTGTCAGAGACAGTGCAATTGGCACAGGACAGAGCAGAGTTTAGGGCTGTTGTACATAGGGTCGCTATTAGTCGCAAACAACTCGACGGCACATAACAGCAACAACAACAACATCTATGCTTTGTTCCATATTGTTCCATATTATCTATGCTTTGCTCCATTTGTTTAAATATTTACCCACTCTATGAGGTCATGTTTTTCTGTAAGCTTTGATTTTCTGCTAATAAAAGCAGAGGCTTTACCATATCTCAATGTCACTTGTCTGAGAGAGTGGTGACCCTCTGAAAATCGACATTTCGTCTCACTGTTCTTCTCTTGACTCCACAAACACACAAACAACAGTTGAAAAATCAAAAGACATTGCATTGGGGAAATATGTTGTCAAGGTCTTCTTCTAAGAGCTTTCTGATCCAACTCATAGTATTTTCAATTGCTTGTGATGCTCCAGAAAGTTGGACCATAAATAAGAAGAAGAATCAATGCCTTAAAACTGTAGTACTAGAGAAGAATACAGAATATCCCATGGACTGTCAAAAAACAAATAAGTCTATCTTGGATGAAGTGCAACCATGGTGCTCCTTAGAATCAAGGCCGGTGAAACTTCTCTCATACTGATACGTTACCATTGGGGTGACCAGTCCTTGCAAAAAAAGACATCATCATGGCAGGGGAGGTGGAGAGTCAAAGAGAGAAGACTCTGAACGGGATGGATTGACACAATGACTTCTAAGTGGGTTTGAGCATGGTAGAGATTGTGAGGATGGTGTAGGATAAGACAAAGTTGTTCAAAGGTTCACTATGAATGGTAGTATGCTTGATGGCAGCTAACACTAGCAACAACATGTGTAATTGATGATTTATTCTACATTTGATCTCTGGGCTTATTTTGACTACTGATACTGAGATCTCCACCATCCCTTTCAAGAGATGTAGTCAATTTGAATACTATGTATTTAATGAAATCCAAGTGTATGGCTACCACTAATTTTTTAAAAGGTATTTCCAATTAATTGTATGAAATATCATGTAATCTCCAACCACATTTCTGTCAGTGAGGACATATATTCCAACTACCTGTCATGAACCTCATCATCTCTGATACACTGGAGCCGATTGTCAATCTACCTTGTTGGAGTTCTTCCTCTCCTTTGCTGACTTTCCATCTTTTCAAGCATGGTGACCCTTTCCAAAGAATAGCCTCACCTAACTAACTACATGTCCAAAGTATGAAAGATGATGCTTCATCATCTTTGTTTCCAAGGAGCACTCTAGCTGAACTTTCTTTAAGAAATAAGTTTGTTCTTTAGGCAGTCTATGGGATATTCAGTACTCTTCTCCAGAATGATTACTCAAAGGCATTAATTTTTCTTCTGTCATCCTTATTTATTATCCAGCTCTCCGATGCAGAGCAGGTGATTGAGAAAACCATAGCCTGAATCAGGCATACTTTAGTCTTCAAACTGAATACTCTTCAGCATTTTGGAGAGATCTCTGACAGCAGACCTTCCCAGTGCTATCTAGTCACCAGATATTATAAACACATCATTATTTCATGTACAATCAATTTCAAACTTCAAGAGTTGGTGGTTGTTGTTTTTGTTAGGTGCCATCAAGTCAAGTACAACTCATAGCAACTCTATGAATAACAGATCTGAATCCTGTTCTATCTAGTGCCATACACACCATCTCTGATACACCTGAACTCATTTCTGCAATCACTATGTCAATCCATCTTTATGAAGGGTTCTTTCTCTTTCACTGATATCCCACCTTTCCAAGCATGATATCCCTTATAGTCTCTCCTAGCAACATGTCCAAACTGTGAAAGACAAAGCTTTACCATCCTTGCCTCCAAAGAGCAGTCTTGCTGCATCTTTTCTAAGACATACATGTTTGTTCCTTTGGTACTCCAGGGAGTTATCATTACTTTTCTCCAACACCACAGCTTTCAATTCTTCTTCTGTCATCCTTATTCATTTCAGGCCCTCAGATGCATACCCAGTGATTGAAAAGATCATGGCCTTAACCAGGTGCACCTTAGTCTTCAAAATGACACTCATGTTCTTCAGCATTTTGTAGAGGTTGCTGATAGCCACTTTGCCCAATGAAATGTCTTCTTATCTCCTGATTGCTGATAGCAAGGGCAAGAGTTGGTAGAAGCTCTCAATTTCTTTATCTTTAGTTTAGTTATTGGTGTGTACCTTGAATAATAATTGTACTAACAGATCCTCCTTGTGTGCATATGGACAATAGTATTAAAGGAAACTATCCAAGCAGCATTGAGGGCACTGGCAAAAAATAGGCCCCCAAAATTGGTAGAATACCAATTGAGATGTTTCAGGAGACAGACACAACCCTATACCTGCTCATTGGTCTCTGAAAACAAATATGGAAGACAGTTACCTGGTCAACTGACCAGAAGAGATCCATATCTGTTTACATTTCCCAAAAAAGGTGATTCAACATAATGTGGAAATTATTGGACAATATTATTCATATTACATGCAAGAAAAATCTCGAGAACTTTTCAAGGATGGCTGGAACGGAACATCTACAGGGAACTACTAGAAATTCAAGTTGGTTTTATGGCTGTCATTATAAGGTGTGCCTGATCCAAAAAAGAAAAGGTTTTTTAAGTTACACACCTAAGACTTGGTGAATGAATAAGAATGATAGAAGAACTGATGTCTTGGACTTTTGTGTTAAAGAATATCTGATGGCCTGTGAGAAGAACAATCAATTCTGTCTTGGAGGAATTTCAACCAGGATTCATTCTCCTTTAGGACAAGAATGGTAAAACTTTTCCACGCTTACTTTGGACAAATTTTTAGGAGAAACTAGCCCTGAAAAGAGACATATTACTGGGAAAAATCGAGGGTCAGAGAAAGAAAGAAAGATGCTCAACGAGATTGACTATCACAGGACTCAAGCAGGACAGAGATTATGATAATAACATAGGATAGATCAAGGTTCAGGTTTATTGTTCATAGGGCTGCCATGAGTAATGGTTGACTTGATGACATCTAAAGTAACAACATGTGGCAATGAAAATTTGAAGAGATCACATTAATTCTCAAAAGATTATTTCAAAGTTTGTCATTAAATCACCACTGTCATTTATTGGATAATACTATGTACCTACAAGGAAGACTTATTAACAGGTATATTATTCAAATTTACATAAAAAACTATTAATTTCAAAGATAAAGAAAATGAAGATTTTTACAAACTTCTGTAGTCTTCAATTGATCAAACATGCAACCAAGATGCATTGATGATAATTACTATTAATTTGGGATACAAATTTTGGACTCAAAGAAAGCAGTAGTTGGAAATATGGCCTTGGTAACAAATATGGGGCCAGATTTAATGGTAAGGTTTTACAAGACGAAGGACTGATCCGTTAGAGATACTTTTCTCAATAACTTAAACAGATACTGCATAAGTGGAGCTTGACATAAGGAATATGCAGGAATCAAATTTACTATACTTGCATCATTTACTGCAGCCCAGACCACCAACTGTTCAGCCTGAAGCTGAAGGAAATGAAAACAAGCCCATCAGAATAAAAGTACATCACTGGGTTTAGCTCAACTGAATTTAGAAATTGTCTCAAGAACAGATTTAAGGCATTGATAAAAGTAACCAAAGATCAAATGTGTTAAGGGCTAACATCAAGGACATAATACAGGAATAAAGCAAATGATCATTAAAAAGACAGGAAAGAAGAGACCAAAATAGATGCGAGAAGTGAATCTGAAAATTGTTTTTAAAAAGCAGAAATGAACAGAAGAAACACTGGGATAGATAAGCTGCACAGATTTCTGTGGACAGATCAATAAGACAAAATAAGGTTTTTGTGGGTTTTTTCTCCTTTTTTGAAATGTATAAAGACTTGGAGTTTAAAAGTCATGTTCTCTAAGAGAAGAACATTCTGAAGACTTCTCAGGCTAACAGAAAACTTCAAACCTCAAGCTGCATTAGTGATGGTTTCTATAGGTAAACCAGTGAACAATGCAGGAAGAAGCAAAAGAAAATTGAAGCAATGCTAAGACTCATTGTATGAAAAACTAGTGGATGTTTGCCATTTCAAGAGCTAATGATAAAGGACAACTTCTTCAACAAGAACCAATGATCAAGGACATCCTCTTTAACAAATGATGCTGATAGAACCGAATTTCTGCCTACAGAAAGCTGAGGCAGGATCCAAATTTCACACCATACATAAAAATAAACTCAAGGTGGATCAGAGACCTGGGAATAAAGCCAATAAAGATCATAAAAGACAAAATGGGACCAAACGTAGAATGACCAGCCTGCAGTATGAAGAGTCTTGAAGTACAATAAGAAATGTACAACCAGGAGACAAAAACATTGATAAATATGATCTTCTAAAGATTAAGATTCTGTGTGCATCAACAATTTTTATCAATAGGGTGAAAAGAAAACTTACTGACTGGGAAAAACATTTGGCAAGGACATCTCAGACAAGGGTCTCATAATGGAAATTTACAGAATACTACAGGCCCTCCATAAGAAAAAGACTGACTACCCAGTTACAAAATAGGCAAAAGACACAGATTTTTCACAGAGGAAGAATGACCAACAGACATGTGGAGAAGTGTTCAAAATCACTAGCAATAAGAGAGATGCAAATCAAAACTACAATGAGATATTGTCTCGCTCCAGCAGCAGTGGTAAAGTTTATCAGGACAGCAAGTAATAAATGTTGGAGAGGATGTAGAGAGATTGAAGGTCTCATACACTGCTGGTGGGATTGTAAAATAGTACAATCACTCTGGAAGGCAGTTTGGCATTCCTTCAAAAAGCTAAAAATATAAATGCCACATGGCCCAGCTATTCCACTGCTAGAAATATAACATGAAGAATATAGAACAGAGATATAAGCAGAGATGTGTAAACCAGTGTTCATAGCAGCATTATTCACAATAGCAAGAACATGGAAACAGCCTAAATGTCCATCAGCAAATGACTGGATTGAGACATTGTGGCATATTCGCATAATGAAAAACTATGTATCGCTCAGGAGCAATGATTTAGAAAAATTCCATATAACATGGAAAACGCTGGAGAGCATTATGTTGAGTGAACTAACTCAGTATCATAAGGATAAATACTGTATAAGACCATTATTATAAAAATACAGATATTACTAATAAGATGGACATAAAACTCCAAAGGGGGAAGATAAGCAAGGAGGAGGGCAGAGGGGGAGAGTTGGGAGGAGATTATGAAGTCACAGAGTTTGGTGGGCAAAGGGAAAGGGTGAACAAATTAGGAAAGATCCACTGGGGACCTGAAAAGGAGAGGTAATGAGGTATGTATCAATGGTGATTAATGTTATAAAGCCCAGTATATGGAAATGATCGTATGAAATACAATGTGAATAGAGGAATGTGAGAAACACAACACCATGTATATGAATTTTGTATACAATTGAATACAAAACAAAAATAATTAAATTAAAAAAAAACCCCAACAATTGAAGGTGTATTGAAGGAAGAAGTCCACCTTGCACAGAAAGCACTCATGAAAGACAAGTGTTCATGAATTGACAGATTATCTGTCGACATGTTTTAGCAAACAATGCAACATTGGAAATGTTCCTTCTTTATGGTCAACTGACTAAAAGAGATCCCTATTTGCCTCCATTCCAAAGAAAAGTGATCTGACAGAAATTATTGAACAATATCATTAATAGTCTATTCAAGTGAATTTTTTTCTGAAGATAATTTTTAGAAAATACAGTTTTAGCAACACATAGACAGGGAGCTGACAGAAATCCAAGCCAAATTTAGAAGATGACATGGAAAGAGAAAAAAAAATTGATAATATCAAATAGCCCTTGGCTGAAAATTGAAGATACCAGAGAGTTTACCCATACTCTTTGAAACACACACACACACACACACACACACACACACACACACACACACAGAGTACATTGCAAAGAATGAGAATTCCAGAACATTCAACTGTGTTATCTAGAACACAGAGAATATAAGGCAGCTGTTCAAGCAGAACAAAGGGACACTTTGGAGTTTAAAATAAAATGCGAGTCAAAGGCATATTTTTCACCACATTTACTCAGTGTCTATGCAGGGCAAATCATCCAAAAGCTGGATTATATGCAACCAATATAAACTGACACAAACCAAAATTGAAGACCTGAACAGATCCTTTATAAAAGAAGAAATTGAGAGCGTAATAAAACAACTTCCAGCCAAAAAAAGCCCTGGACCAGGTGGTTTTATAAGTGAATTTTATCAAACATTCAGAGAAGAATTGTCACCAATTCTACATAAACTATTTCAGAAAATAGAAAAAGGTGGAATTCTCCCAGACTCATTCTATGAAGCAAACATATCCTTGATACCAAAGCCAGGTAAATACACCACCAATATAGAAAACTACTGGTCAATATTTCTCATGAACATAGATGCAAAAATCCTAAATAAAATACTGGCCTATAGAATCCAATGATACATTTGAAAAAAAAAACACCAAACACCATGACCAAGTGGAATTTATAAGAGGTATGCAAGGATGATTCAAAATAAGAAAAATAAACAGTGTAATTCATCACATTAACAAAACAAAGAATAAGAACCACATGATTCTATAAATTGATGCAGAAAAAGCCTTTAAAAAAATCCAACAACATATTCTGATTAAAACACTCAACAAAATAGGAATAGAGGGAAATTTCTTCAACATAGCAAAAAGTATACATGCAAACCCAAGAGCCAACATGGTTCTTAATGGAGAGAGATTAAAGGCATTCCCTTTGAGAACAGGAACTAGACAAAGATGCCCACTATCACCTCTCCTATTCAAGAGTGATAAACTAAGACAACAGAAAGAAATAAGAGGTATCCAAATTGGCAAGGAGAAGGTAAAATTATCTCTATATGCAGATGAAATGATGGCATACTTAGAAAACCCTGAAGAATCAGCAAGAAAATTACTGGACATAGTTAACCAATTGAGCGAAGTGGCAGGAGACAAAAGCAACATAAAAAAAATCAATTGGATTTCTCTACAGTGACAAAGAGAATACAGAACTGGAGCTCAGAAAAACAGTACCCATCACAACAGCTAATCACAAGATTAAATACTTGGGAGTGAATCTAACCAGAAGCACAAAGGATCTATTTAAAGAAAATTACAAAACATTAATACAAGAAACAAAGAGAGACCTGGAAAAGGAAAAATATGATTTGCTCTTGGATAGGAAGGCTCAGTATTGCGAAAATGGCAATACTACCAAAAGCAATTTACACATTTAATGCTATCCCAATACAATCCAATTCTTCAACGAGATGGAAAAGGCAATCTCCGATTTCATTTGGAATGGAAAGAGATCCAAAATAAGCAAAGCATTCCTTAAAAAGAGAAACAAGGTAGGAGGCATCTCACTCCCTGATTTCAAATCCTACTACACTGCCATGGTGATCAAGACAGTGTGGTACTGGTACAATGACAAATACATAGATCAATGGAACAGAATTGAGAACCCAGAAAACAGCCCATCTACCTATGGACAACTGATTTTTGAAAAAAAGATGAAATCAGTTAAGTGGGGAAATGACACCCTTTTTAACAAGTGATATTGGCAAAATTTGAAAACCATCTGCTTAAAATTCAAGCAAGACCCACACCTCACTCCATACACAAAAACCAATTCAAAATGGATCAAGAACCTAGCACTAAAACCAAGGACTATAAACTACATTAAAGAAAAGCCTAGAACTCTAGAAGCCCTAATCCACAACATGGAGAGTCTTCCAAGCATCCTGAAAAACCTACAATCAAGAGAGGATAAAATAGATGAATGGGACCTCCTAAAAATCAAATCTCTATACACATCCAAAACCTTCTCCAACAGGGTTAAAAAGGAAAGCTACAAACTGGGAAAAATATTTGGTAATGACAAGTCTGATAAGGGACTTTTATCTAGAATTTATAGAATACTCGAGCACCACAACAAGATAAATGTAAACAACCCAATTGCAAAATGGGCACAGGAGAGGAACAGACACTTTTCCAGAAAACACATTCAGATGGTGAACAAACACATGAAGAAATGTTCAAAATCCCTAATTCTAAGAGAGATGCAAATCAAAACAACTATGAGATATCATCTCACCCCAGTAAGAATAGCAAAACTTAACAGAACAGCAAACATCAAATGCTGGCGAGGTTGTGGTGAAACTGGAACCCTTATTCATTGTTGGTGGGAGTGTAAAATGGTGCAACCACTATGGAAAGCAGTATGGTGCTTTCTCAAAGAGTTGGAAATAGAAATACCATTTGACCCAGTAATTCCACTACTGCGAATATACCCTAAAGAAACCAGAACTGCCACTCAAGCAAATATATGAACACCCATGTTCATTGCAATTTCGTTCACAAAAGCAAAGAGTTGGAAACAACCCAAGTACCCATCAACAAATGAATGGATAAAGAAACTGTGGTATATTCACACAATATAATGCGATGCTGCTTTGAAAAACAAGGAACTCATGAAATTTTGTATAAAATGTGTGATGTTGGAGGACATTACGCTGAGTGAAATATCTCAGTTACAAAAGGACAAATACTGCATATTGTCACTGTTATAAAACAGGACTGACAAAGGGGTTGGGGAGAAACTAAAAAAGGAGTGGATAAATAATGTACACTGCATTGAAATAGATGAGAGAAAGAACTACTTAAACAGAATATATTATTAGGTATTATTTTCATGACAAGAGTCCAGAATAAGAGCTGCATAAGTAAAGTGTACTGGAGGGGGGAGGGGTTTGTATAACAATGAAAGATATAGTTTTTTTATTTTCAAAGAGAAAAGTGAACTGGGTGGAGGGGTGGGCAGGAAAGAAAATGTTCAACAATGAATTAAGGAAATCAAAGTTCCCTATAAACTTTCATTGAAATCTCAGTTAAAAAATTCATGTTTTGAGGCTGCAAGATGATTATACGTCTAAAAAAAAAAAGAATATGGCATCAGAATTAGACTTCTTAAAAGTATGTGCTATGCAAATGAAAAAGAGTTGATGCAAAGTCAAAGACCTCTTTCTTTTTTTTATGTGTTATTGTTTTTTAAATATTTAAAGTATTTTTAAAATTTTATTTTATTAATTTCTTGAACATTTATGGAAATTTTAGATTTCCATTCATTCATTGTTGCACTTTTCTCTCTGCCCCCCAACCCAGTTAGCTCCTCTCTTCGAAAAGCAAAAGAAAAACTCCTTCATTAGTATACAATCCCCCGCCCCTCCCCCGCCCCGAGTGCACTCCACTATGCAACCTTAATTCTGGACTCTTGTGATAACCATGAAGACCACATTCTTATGTGTGTATTTTACCTGAACACACAGCGACAATCAAAAAATCCTTATTGTTGTTGTTAACATGCCATTGAGTCACTTGTGACTATGTACAATATCTCTGAACCCTGCTGTATCCTAAGCCAATCTCTGTCTCTGACACATATACCCTCAATACTCTAGTCACTGAGTCAATGCATCTCATCCAGGATTTTTCTCTCTTGTGCTGTCCTTCCACTCTCCCACACAGTTATGTTCAAGAACAGGTCCCTTCTCACAACATGCCCGAAGTACATCAGATGTAACTTCAAAATCCTTATCTCCAAGGAGCATCCTGGTTTCACTCTCTACAGGCTGAATGTTTTTCTTCTCCTAGCAGTCCATGGCATAGTCAATACTCTTCTCCAGCACCACACAACTGAAAGGCATCAATTCTTCTATCATCCTTAATCCTTGTGTAGCTTTCTGATGCACAGCAAGTAATTGCAAAGGTCATGGCTTGAATCAGGTGTACCTTACAATTAAGCAAATAAACAATATTCAGGTCTGTGTCTCCTCTTTCTCTTTCTTTTTCTCTTTTTCTTTATCAGTCTCCTTCTTTCATTGTCATGGGGTATGAATCCACTCATAGGCAGCCTTCTAGTCAGTTTTATGAGCTCTAAATTGTATCGAAAAAGATTACTTATCTTTCTCTCATAGAGTACCTAGTGGATTTGAGCCACTGGAGAGACAGTTTTTGGGTTAACAGAAAAATACCAATTGACATATTCTAAGAAACAGATGCTGCCCTGGAAGTGCTCACTAAATTGTGCCAAGAAATCTGAAGGACACCTACCTGACCAACTGAATGGAGGAGACCCATATTTATTCCCATTCCCTAAAATGGTTATCCAACAGTGTGTGGAAATCATCAAACAGTATCACTAGTATCACATACAAACAAAATCCTTATGAAGATTATCCAAATTTGACTGAATAGTACACTGACAAAGAACTATCAGGAATACAAGCTAGGTTTAAAAGAGGCCATGGCTCTAGAGGCATCATTGCCAATGTCAAATGGATGTTGGCTGAAAGTACAGTACCAGAAGAATATTTTTTTGTATTTCATTGACTATGCAAAAGCATTTGACTGTGTGGATCGCAACAAATTGTGACAAACGTTGAGGAGAACGGGAATCCCATAACATTTTATTGTGCTCGTGCAAAACCTCTGTTTGGAGTAGAAATCACTGCATGGTTCAAAATCAAGAAAGGTGTCAGGGATGTATCCTTTCTTCTAACCTTTTCTATCCATGTGCATAATAGATCATTTGGGAGATTGGACTTTTTGAGGGGTAATATGGGATCAGGATTAGAAGAAGTCTCTTCAACAACCTGCAATATGCAGATGACACAACTTTGCATGCTGAAACAGAGGGTGGCATGAAGGGAACGTTTCCTGCAGGAGGTTAAAGACTGTAGTCTTTAATTTAGTAGTCTTGGCTTGCAGCTCAACCAAGCTCAAGAAAACAATGATACTCACCACTGGGCCAATTTGCAGCATCATGATAGAGAAGAGATTGAGATTGTTGACAAGTTCAGCCTGCATGGCTCCACAATCAACATCCAGGACAGCAGTCAGAAAATCAAAAGATAAAAAAATGAAAAAAAGAAAAAGAAAATCAAAAGATAAATTGCATTGGGAAAATTTGCTGTCAGGGGCCTCTCCAAGTGTTGTTAAAGAGTAATGATGTTGGTCTAGAGACTAAGATGCACCTGATCCAGACCGTGGTCTTTGCAATTGTTTGCTTTTCATCAGAGAGCTGGGCAATGACTAAGGATGACAGAAGAAGAATCAATGTCTTTAAGTTGTAGTGCAGGATAAGAGTATTGAGCATATTAGACAAATTTTAAATAAAATGGAACGTATTGAACAAATGAAGATCTTAATGGGAGACAGTTGCCTATCATTTTTCGTAATGTACTTGGCAAATTCAAATTGCTAACAGCAACCCAATACGTAAGCTACTGCATCACACGAGTTCCTCGGGACTGTAATAAAAAGTTGAAAGCTGGGTCACTCGTCACATTACTCCAAAGGAGTATTTCTCAATTGGGGTGATTTTACTTCCCCTACACTGTGAACATTTTGCAATATCAAAAGATATTTTTGGTTTTCTCTACTGAGAGTTATACTACTAACTTTTATTGGGTAAAGACTAAATGTCTTAAAATGCAGAGGATTGCAAAGTGTTCTCCTGACCAAAATGTCAATCACGCTGATGTTGAAATTATGCTTCACCTCCACACAACTCGTAATATATTTTAACCAATATGTGCCTCATATAATGTATATTCAGCACAAAGTGTACCTTAGACAATGGATATTTTACAAAATATATATTATATACCTGTTGCCTTTGCATAATCAATGAAACACAGATAGACATTCTTCTGGTATTCTGTGCTTTCAGCTAAGATCCATCTAACATTAACTACAATATCCCTAGGACCATGACCCCTTCTAAACCCAGCCTGGACTCTGGCAGTTCTCTGCTGATGTGCTGTTCCAGTCGTTTTTAGATAATCTTCAGTAGAATCTTGCTTGCATGTGAAATCAATGATATTGTTACATAATTTCCACACTATGTCGGGTCACCCTTATTTGGAATGGGAACAAATACAGATCTTTTCCAGTCAGTTGGACAAGTGGTTATTCTCCAGATTTCTTGGCACAACTTCGTGAGCACATCCAGGGCAGCATCTGTTAGTTGAAATATGTCAATTGGTATACCATCTACTCCTGGGGCCTTATTTATTGCTATTTCCCTTCTTTCTTCATCACCATGATTATGCAAAGGTGTTTGACTGTGTGGATCATAAAAAACTGTGGCTGACTCTGAGAAGAATGGGAATACCGGAGCACTTGATGGTGCTAATGAGAAACCTATACTTGAACCAAGAGGCAGTGGCCAGAACAGAGCAAGGAAACACTACATTGTTCAAAATTGGGAAGGGTGTACACCAGGGACACATCCTATCTCCATACCTTTTCAACCTGTATGCAGAACAACTTATCCAGGAGGCTGGGCTCTATGAAGAGAAGTGTGGCATCAGGATTAAGGAAGATCTATCAACAATCTGGGTTATGCAGATGACACAACCCTGCTTGCTGAAACTGAAGAGGACCTAGAGTGCTTGCTGCAGAGGGTCAAGGACTGCAGCCTTCAATATGGTTTGAGGCTCAATATCAAGAAGACAAAGGTTCTCACCACTGGATCAATTAGCAGCATCATAATGGATTTTGAAGAGATTGAGATTGTTCACAGTTTTGGTTTACTTAGCTCTACAGATTGGCATAAGCAGTCAGGAAATTAAAAGACGTATTGAGGTGGGAAATTCTGCTGTTAGAGACCTCTTTAAAGAATTGAAGAGCAATGTTGTCACTCTGGAGACTAAGGTGCATCTGATACAAGCCATGGTCTTTGCAATCACTTGTTATGCATCAGAGAGTTGGACAATGACTATCTATGGAGGATAAAAGGAGAATTGATACCTTTGAAATGTGGTGCTGGAAAAGAGTATTGAGTGTACCATGGACAGCTAAGAAAACAAACAGGTTCAACCTGGAGAGGGTTAAACCAGGCTGTTCCTTGGAGGAAAGGATTCTGAGGCTTCATTTGACATACTTTGGACATGTTGTAAGGAGGGATCAGTCTGTGGAGAGGGACATCAAGCTTGGGAGGGTAGAGGGACAGCACAGAAGGGGAAGACCTTCTATGAGATGGATTGATTCAGTCACTGGGGTAATTTGGTGGGTGTGTAGGAGTCGGTGTAATTGGCACAGGACAGAGCAGGGTTTAGGGATGTTGTACATAGGGTCACTATGAGTCACAAGCACCTGAATGGCACATAACAACAACAACATACTTGTTGCCAATGATTCTGACACATAGTGACCATTTAGGACAGAGCAGATCTGCCCTATAGGGTTTCCAAGGCTGCCGTCATGAAAACACCCACATGGAGCATCTGTTTGGTTGGAGATACTCAACTTAGTTACCATACATATATAATGTTGCTGTTGTTATTATTATGTACCGTCGAGTCTCATAGACCCTGTGAACCACAGGTCTGAACTTTGCCCCATCCTAGACCATCCCCAGTACCTCCACCATGCTCAAGTCCTTTGTAATAGTCACTGTACCAATTAACCTTGTTAAGGGTCTCCCTCTCTTTTCCTGACCCTGTAGTTTCCCCAGCCTGATATCTCTCCCCAGTGACTGGTTCCTTTTGAAAATATGTCCAAAGTAAGTGAGGTAAAGATTTACCATCCTTGCCACTCGTGAGCATTCTAGTTATATTTCCTTCCAGAGAAATTTGATTGCTATTTCAGCAGCGTATCGTATATTCAACACTCTTTGCTAACCTCACAATTCAAAGGCTGTAAGAGTATTGCTAAAACTTGAGTCTGCATCAGAATCACCCAGAGGATTATTTAAGCCACTGATACTGAGCTTTGTTGGTTTCAGTTTCATTAGGTCTCAGATGGGACATAGTGATTTAGAAAAGGGTATGCCAGGGATGCATCCTACCTCCATACCTTTTCAATATATATGTGAAACAGTTCATTCAAGAAGCTAGACTTCGTGAGGAAGGATGTGCCATCAGGATTGGAGTAAGACTTGTCAACAACTTGCATTATGCACAGCTTGCTTGTTGAAACTGAGGAGGACCTGAGGTGTTTGATATATAAGGTCAAGGATTGCAGCCTTAAGTATGGATTGAAGTTCAACATCAAGAAAACAAAGATTCTCACCACAGGGCCAATTGGCAGTATAATAATAGATGGAGAAAAGATTGAGATTGTTGATGATTTTAGCTTGCTTGGTTTCACTGTCAACATTCATGGTACCAGCAGTCAGGAAATCAAAAGATCAATTGCTTTGGGAAAATCTGGAGAGGGACCTCTCCAGGATACTGAAGAACAACAACGTCACTTCTAGAGACTAAGGTGTGCTGACCCACGCCATGCTTTTTGCAATGACTTGCTATGCATCATAGAGCTGGACAATAACTAAGGGTGATAAAAAGGAATTGATACCTTTGAGTTGTGGGGCTGGGGAAGAATATTGAACATACCATGGACTACAAAAAAAAACCACAAAACCAACACACAAAAAAAAACAGGTTTGTCTTGGAGAGGGTGAAACCAAGCTGCTCCTTGGGGGCAAGTGTTTTGAAGTTCTATGTCACATAATTTGGGCAAGTGGCCAGGAGGGACTAGTCCCTGGAGAAGGACATCATGCTTGAAAATGTGCAGGGACAGTGCAGAAAAGGAAGACCCCAGGTGAGATGGATTGACACAGTAACTGGGTTAATGAGGGTAGATGTGTTAGAGACAGTGAGACTGGCTCAGGAAAGGACAGGGTTCAGAGGTATTATGCATAGGGGCGCTATGAGTCGCAGAGGACTCAAAGGCACATACAACAACACACATTGTGGGTCAAGTTCTGGACCGTAATTTCCTAACACATTGATGTCTGGGCTGCATCATTTGTCGTAGGGCTGCCATGTGCATTGTAGGGTGTGGAGTAGTATCCTTGGCCTTATCCCTCTAAAGGCCAACAGCATGCCACCTCTAAGTGTGACAACCAAAAATATCTTCAGACATCACAACTCTCCCTCACAAACAAATTAGTCTCCATTTGAGAACCACAGCTCTATTCTATGTGATTCTTGTTTACTAACATTTTAAAGTATTTTACTAAATAATAGATTAAGCATGTACTCAAGTTCATGAATGGTACAAATGCTTGGTTGATAGCCAAATTAGGAGTTCACTCAGATACCTGGAAGGAAAGGCCTGATGATCTGCTCTTGAGAAATCAGCCACTGGAAAGTCTATGAAGCACTCTTTCCTGATGCACCTATGTTCCCATGAGTCAGATTCTACCCGATGGCCACAGGTTTCAATACATGTGTCTAACTCTCAGTATAACAATGTGGTTCATGTCCACAAACTTCCGCTGGAATGTTTTCACTGGGGAACTTGTTAAGAATTGGGCGACCAAAGAAAAAGAGAGAGCCCTGGTTTCGGGGAGGGAGGGGAATCTGCTCCAAGTTAGTATTTTTAAAATCTTTCTTTGGTTCTTGGATAAAATCCCATTTCAGTCAAAAGTTTTGTGTCCTCATTGTGACTGTGAATTTCCTTCATTTAAATGATTAAGTTCCTCTTCTGGAAAAAAAAAAGTGATGTTGTTCCTTTTCATGAACAAAAGATTAATGAAGAACAAATGAATAGTGACATTATTGTGTCGGTAAAGGATGACTGTTTTTCCTGTCAAAATTTAGCTATTATTTTGACCTAGAATTCTTATCTATAAGAAATTTCCAAGGCACATTTACACAAATATTGACTTTTGATATTGGATATAAGGTGCAATGGGAATAGGAATGAGACATTCCAGTACAAAACTGACTCAAAAATTTAATGAATAAGAGAAAAAATTAGAACTAAAAGATGCTTCATGGGAGGGGGTAGGGAAGGGACAAAAAAAGGGGTTCTCTTCTCCAAAATCCTCTTGCTCCATTTCCTAAAATAAGACAAGATCTTTTGACTAGATAGTCGCAGATACCCCTTTTTCCCCTCTCACACATTCTTTTCTTTCTTTTTTCTTTTTTAAGTTAAGGTTAATATTCTTTAATTTTACCAACTTAATGACCCTTTTTTCTTATATTGATTTACATATAAAATGTGTGTACTTTGTGCTTCACACATTCCTTCATTTACATTGTGTTTTATATGATCATGCCCATACATTGTAGTGTATCGAAATAATCACCATCAATCTATGTCCACCATTATCTGATCTTTTCAGGTTCCTAATGGATCTTTTCTAAATCTTTCATTTTCTTCCTCAACTCACCAAACTCTGCAAACCCCATGAATCCTCCACAACCTGCCTTCAGTCCTCCTCCAGCTCCTTCTTCTTCCCTCCTGGATTTTCATACACATCTTACTGGTTATCCTTCTGTTTTTATAATAATGTTCACATGCAGTATTTTTTCTTATGACACTTAGTTCACTCAACATAATGCTCTCCAGCCTCTCCCATGTTTATAGAGTATTTTTTGAAACAATTGCTTCTGTGCGCTACATAGTATTTCATTGTGTAAATGTACCACACTTTCTCAGTCCATTTGTTTGTTGGTGGTCATTTGGGTGTTTTCATATTCTTGTAGTTTCCATACTCCTCTACTCTCCTAACTATGTCCCCACCCAAGATAAAAATGGAAGAAGGGTCTACTATGAAAAAAAAAAACAAACCTATCTGAAGTAGGAGGATCTCAAGGGAAGTTTTAGACTACATGCAAGACAATCCCTCCTAAGATAGATAGATAGATAGGTAGATAGATAGATGATAGATAGATAGATAGATAGATAGATAGATAGATAGATAGAT
>NW_006399915.1:6852805-6860150 GCF_000299155.1 Elephantulus edwardii
GTGCTTGTTGGCCATCTGAATGTCTGTAAAATATACACTTTTATACTAACCTTCTGTATGTTTGTGGGTTGGTTGGTTTTTTATTTTTGTTTTTGTTTTTTGTTTTTTTTTACAGTTCTATCTCCCAATTTGATTCAGACTGATATATCTCTTCTTCCCTTACCTGCATATATTCCTGATCCATATATATCCCTAGTTCCATGGACAGATCAGTGAGCAAAGGGACTATGTGCTTCTTGTATTCATAACACCTAGCACAGTGCCCAGCTTTCTTTCAGAGCTGACTTTCAGCAGCTGACTTTATTGAAATCTTATGTGCATACATGAATTTTACTAATCACAAAATCAACATACCAAAGTAGTTGCTAGTTGGTCCTTCAGTTGGTGCACACTTGTTACATATAATTCTCTCTTTATTTTCACTCTGATCAAAACTTATTGCTGTTGAGTTACAGCCAACTCATAGCTGACCCTCCAGTGGGTTTTCAGAGGCTATATATCACATGGGAGCAGATTGTTTATCTTTCTTCTATGGAGATGCTTGTGGATTCAAACTTGCCACTTTTCGGTGAGCAGCTCAATTCCCTACAGATTCCACCACTCTGGAGCTAAAAAACAGAGCTCCTGGGTGGTCCAAACCTTTAAGCACTCATCCACTAGCCAGAAGGTTAGCAGCCTGTACCTACTCTGAGGCATCTCAGAAGATGAGCCTGGCCATCTTTTCTGAAAGATCAGCCTTAAAAACACTATGGAACAGTTCTCTTTACACATAAGAGGTCTCCATAAGTTGTAATCAACTCAATGGCAATTAGCAACAGGACTAAAAGCTTTGTTGTTGTTGTTGTTGTTGTTGTTGTTGTTGTTGTTGTTGTATACCGTCGAGTCAGAACTGACCCATAGCTGACTCTCTGGCAGGTTTTCAGAGGCAACTAATTGCATGGGAGGAGATTGCCTATCTTTCTTTTGAAAAGTTTTAAAAATGCTCAATAAATATTTCAAAGAGCTGATAAAAGAGTGAGTGTTTTCCCTCATGCTTTTGGACAGCACACTGTTCAATGCTAGAACTAAAGAGGTCCTGAAAAGCATTATACTCCATCAGACTCTTAATGACAGAAGGAAGTTTCTTTTCCCACATCAACCTCTTGTTAGAATAGGACACAGCAGACCAGGAAATTATTTTTTGGGAGAATTTAGAATTAATTCACAGTAAGTAAATAAATTCAAGATGGACAATTTTATTTTTCAGTAGCTATTTGATCACATTTGTTTGCTATTTAGAACGGGAATAATTATTGAATTAAAGAAGTCCTTTTGCTACTCACAGAGATAGCTCTTTTGAGAGGCAGCTAAGTGATTGCCCAATGTTTGAGAGATGACGTATTTGCTTTTGAGATTTTTCTTTTAGTTCACATTAGTGACTAGTGTTTTCTATTTTGTTTTGGGTTATTTCCCCCCTCCATGTTAATGGTCTCTTAGCGAGAATGGGTTTCCATGATTAGCAGTCTCTGGAACATCTTCGCAAATTCTGTTAGATATTTTCTGAAGGATCTCCACCTCTCCTTCTGCCTCCTAAAGCAAGTTTCATATCTACTTTGCACACTCGATAGTCATAATCAAAACAGACTCAAGTGTAAATAATACCAATACATAGGCTACCATGTACAGCAGGGCTTCTATAGTGGACATTTCCTCTGTCTGGAATGAAGATCTCCTTGGAGCTCTAATGGTGTAAACTGTAGGAAGTCGCACTGCTAACCCACAGCCTGCTCATCTCTACCAGTTCGAATCTACCAGCAGCATCAAGGGAGAAACATGAGCTGTCTCCTCCCCCTGCAACTTATATATTTGGAAACACAAAGGAGGGTCACCATGAATCAGAACAGACTTGACTACATTGGTTTGGTTTTTAGGTTTTCTTAAAACTACAGCACCTGCATTTTGCTTTGGGGAAATTATACTTCCCCACCCTCGTGTCCCTATGTCTAGCATGAAACCATTCTCACACCTGTCTCTGGGGGTAGAATTATGATCAAATTCTAAATCAAGAAATATATTTTATACCTTTGGTCACTGTTTGGCTTCAGAATGGGCTCAGGATCTAAGTCCATGCATTAATCTCTCTGAACTTTCTGACACATGGTCACACTATTGTCTGTCAAACGTGGTGCTGTGTTGATGTGTACAAAGGAGCTGCCACAGGCAATGTACAACTACAAGGTCACCTGACCGAGAAAAGAACCAAGCCAGAAACATGCAGAACAAAAAGATGCTCGCAGCTGATGCAGTGCCTGATCATTTCAATACTGTAAAACTCGCAGAAAGTAGAAACCTACCAGAGGAGGAAAATGTAGACCTTCTCCACTAAAATGAACAATGATAGAAGTGGCAAAGGAGCAGAAAACTCCAAAGACCCAAAAAAACAGTTTCATCAATATTTGGCACACACAGGTTTCACACATTGAGTCCCTTGCCTTACTGCCCCTGAAGCTTGATATTCTGGACACTTTAGTTATTGCTGTTGTTATTGTTGTTGTTGTTGTGTGTCATTGAGTTGGAACTGACTCATAGTTGACCCTTCATTGGGTTTTCAGAGGCAATAAATCACACTGGAGGAGATTTTCCATCCTTCTTCTGCAGAGTAGCTGGTTGATTCAATCTACGTGCCTTTGGGATTGCAGCACAGCTTCTTACCAGTAGGTCACCGCAGGGCCCTACTTTAAATATTAGACTCTTAAATTCAAATTTTAGTGGTGATAGGGGTGGGGGGGAATGAACACCTGATTGTTCTCTTGCCACTGCTGTGGAGAATGGAGGCAAGATGTCTGTTCTGAGACATTATGTCTGTCAATCCAGTAGAAGGCTGAGGTTTGGGTCCCACACAAGTCAAGATCTCTACTACTCTGACTGGTGACTGAGGACAAGAAGGGTGTAGAGCCCATCCTAGAGTGGACTATCTGTTGGCCTCAGAAGTATCTAGTGTAGTCCACTTGGCCAAGGATGGTGCCTTTGCCAGCGTAGGGCATAAGGACAGCCAAGGCACCCAGTTAGAGTTGGCACATTCTGCTAGCATGAAGAGATAGTCACTGCCAAGAATGCTGAAGGACTCTAAAAGGTGCACTGCTCCAAAGTGGACTATGTTGTGTGTGCCGTACACAAAATCCATAGGGTATCTGGTCAAAGACAAGGAACCCACTCAGGGTTGGTACCCTCACCAACCCAGGCACTGACAGCAGACTGGACATACACAATCTGCCAGCACCTAGAGTCAGAATCTCTGAACTTAGAGTACACATGCTCACAGTGCCAGATACAAAATGGCACAAGTTGGACAGAGCTGGGCCAGGGCGAGGGAAATTGCCAGCCACTTTTGGGTAATGAGGGTCTGGGGGAGTCACTTCTCTGATGCCTTGAAGGAAATGGGGAACTAGGGGGAAATGGAACTTTTCCTGACACCTGCCAGCTGCAGGTGCAGAAATAGTTCTGGGTTCCTAAGCAAACTTAAAGTCATCTACAAAACTTCAAAATTATCAGCTTTTGATGGTTACAGTTTATTGCTACATCTGTATCTTTTTTGGTTGTGTTTAATCATTTTGATTTTTTAATTTGTGTCTGAACTATTTCTTTAACTTTTCTTTTGAAACTCAGGTCCAAAAGAATCACCTGTGCATGTTATCTGTGGTTTCTGGTGTCCTAGCTGAGAAAAGGCTGAGCTGCTCTTTGCCTAGTCTGCCATCTCACCTGGAAATGAATTCCTAGGTTTTCTACTCAACATAGTGTATAGCAGAGAGTATCAGAGGACTATCTATTTGTATTCTATTGAATATGCACAGGCATTTGACTGTGTGGATCACAGTAAATTGTGGCTAACACTGAGAAGAATGGGAGTCCCAGAACACTTGATTATGCTTAATATAAAACCTATACTTAGATCAGGAGGCAGTCATCTAACAGTGCAAGGAAACACTACATGGTTCAAAGTCAGAAAAGGAGTGTGTCAGGGATGCATCCTTTCTCCATACATTTTCAATCTATATGTGAAACAGACCATTCAGGAAGCTGGACTTTACCAACAACCTGTTTTATACAAATGACACAACTTTGCTTGCCAAAACTGAAAAGGACTTAAAGTGTTTGCTGCAGAAGGTCAAGGACTGCAGTGTTCAATGTGGATTGCAGCTCAACATCAAGAAAACATTCTTACCACCAGACCAAATTGGCAACACCATGATAGATAGAGAAGAGATTGAGATTGTTAACTATTTCAGCTTGCTTGGTTCCACATCCAACACTCTTGACACCAGCAGTTAGGAAATCTAACTCAAGAAGATGAATTGTATTTAAGCTAGACCTGTAAATGAAGATATCAGACATAGGTTTGGATC
Organism: Elephantulus edwardii; assembly: GCF_000299155.1. Lineage (NCBI taxonomy): Eukaryota > Metazoa > Chordata > Mammalia > Macroscelidea > Macroscelididae > Elephantulus > Elephantulus edwardii. The sequence continues at coordinate 6,857,188 of NW_006399915.1, forward strand.
TGTGACGCTATGGTGAAGGAAAGTTAGAAATAAAAGACTTTTTTTTCAAGTTCTTAATTCTAGGCCATTGATCTATGTGTCTGTCATTGTACCAGTACCACGCTTCTTGACCATCTGGCAATGTAGCAGGATTTGAAATCAGAGAGTGAGATGCCTCCTATCTTGTTTCTATTTTTAAGAGTGCTTTGCTTATTCGGGACTTCTTTCCATTCCAAATGAAACTGGAGATTGCTTTTTCCATCTCACTGAAGAATGGGACTAGTATTTGCATTGGGATTGCATTGAATGTGTAAATTGCCTTTGGTAGTACTGCCATTTTCACAATGTTGAATGTTCCTATCCATGATCAAGGGATATTCTTATGCTTCTCAAGGTCTCTTTTTGTTTCTTGTAATAATGTTTTGTAATTTTCTATGAATAGATCATTTGTGCTTCTAGTTAGATTTACTCCCAAGTACTTAATCTTGTGGTTAGCTATTGTGAAGGGTATTATTTTTCTTAGCTCCAGCTCTGTAGTACAGAAATCAACTGATTTTTGTATGTTGGTCTTGTATCCTGCCATTTTGCTGAATTGGTCAACTATGTCCAGAACATTTCTTGCTGAGTCTTTAGAGTTTTTTAAGTATACTATCATATCATCTGCATAAAGAGATAATTTTACTTCCTCTTTGCCAATTTGTATACCTCTTATTTCCTTCTCTGGTCTTTATTGCTATCACTAAGACTTCAATTACAATATTGAATAAGAGAGGTGATAGTGGACATCTTTGTCTAGTTCCTGTTCTTAAACAGAATGCCTTTAACATCTCTCCATTGAGAACAATGTTGGCTCTTAGGTTTGTGTATATACTTTTTACTATGTTAAAGAAATTCCCCTCTAATTCTATTTTTTTGAATGTTTTAATCAGGAAAGGGTGTTGGATTTTGTCAAAGGCCCTTTGTGCATCAATTGATAGGATCATGTGGTTCTTGTTCTTTGCTTTGTTAATGTGATGAATTACATTGATTATTTTTTTATGTTGAACCATCCTTGCATACCTGTTATGAATACCACTTGGTCATGGTGACTTATTTCTTTAATGTATCATTGGATTATATCATCCAGTATTTAATTCCGGATTTTTACATCTGTGTTCATAAGAGATATTGGCCTACAGTTTTCTATGCTCAACTGATTTTTCATAAGGAGATGAAATAAGTTAAGTGGGCAAATAACAGCCTTTTTAACAGATGGTGCTAGAAAAATTGGAAAACTATCTGCAGAAAACTCAAGTAAGATACACACCTCACTCCATACACAAGAATCAACTCAAAGTGGATCATGAACCTATGACTAAAACCAAGGACTATAAACTTCATTAAAGAAAAGCTTGGAAGAACTGTGGAAGTCCTAATCCACAACATAAACAGACTTCCAAGCATCCTGAAAAATCTACAACCAGGAGAGGATAAAATAGGTGTATAGGACCTTCTAAGAAACAAATCTCTATGCGCATCCAAAAACTTCTCTGACAGTGTGAAAAGGGCAACCACAGACTAGGAAAAAGTATTTGATAATGACATGTCAGAAAAGGGACTGATGTCTAGAATTTATAAAATACTTGAGCACAACAACTAGATAAAGATAAACAACTCAGTGTGAAAAATGAGCACAGGATATGAACAGACTCTTCACCAAAGAAGACATTCAGATGGCTAACAAGCACATGAAGAAATGTTCAAAATTGCTAGCTCTAAGAGAGATGCAAATTAAAACAACTATGAGATATCATCTCACCCCAGTAAGAATAGCAAAATTTAACAGAACAGCAAACAGCAAATGCTTGCGAGATCGTGGAGAAACTGGAACCCTTATTCACTGTTGGTGGGAGTGTGAAATGGTGTAATCACTATTTAAAGCTGTATGACACTTTCTCAAAAAGTTGTAAACAGAAATACCATTTGACCCAGCATTTCCACTATGGAAATATACCCTAAAGAAACCATAACTGCCACCCAAACAGATATATGTACACACATGTTTATCACAGTTTTGTTCAAAATAGCAAAGAGCTGGAAACAACCTAAGTGCCCATCAACAAATGAATGGATACAGAAGCTGAGGTATATTCACACAATAGAATACTACACTGTATTAAAAAACAAGGAACTCATGAAATATTATACAAAATGGGTGACCCTGAAGGACATTATGCTGAGTGAAATATTTCAGTCACAAAAGGACAAATGTTGTATAGTACCATTGTTGTAAAACGGGACTGACATTAGGGTTGAGGGGAGACTGAGAAAGATGGTATAAATTATGTCTACTGCATTGAAACAGAAGGTGGAGAGAACTGTTTAAAAGAGACATATGATGAGGTATTATTGTCATGATAGGAGTCCCAAGTGAAGGCCGCATAGTGGAGTGGACTTGGGAGGAGGGATTGTATAACAATGAAAGAAGTTTTCTTTTACTTTTCAAAGAGAAGAGCAAACTGGAGGGGAAGTTGGGCAGGGAGAAAAGTGTAACAATGAATGAATGGAAATTCAAAGTCTGTGTAAATTTCATTAAAATTAATTTTTAAAAATCTTTAAAAAAAAGACCTTTATTCCATTAAGGGTACTCCTTCAGAGGGAGGACTCTAAAAATATGAACCCAATGCCTACAATATAAGAATATTCCACGCTGGAAGCCATTTCACAAGGAGCAATCCAAATGAAAAGATACTTTAGACATTGTTTCTTTAAGAGAAGTTAGTAGGGTTCTTTCCCGTCTAGATTTGATATTCAGAGTATTTCATAACAATATAATGACACCAGCAGGAATGTTTGAGCATTGCAAGCCAAGTTAAGAATAAAGACAGACATAAGGCAATAATTTGGGCAGGAAACTAGTGGAGGAGTGTGTGGTATGTACATTGGCGCCAGAGTATGCATTCTGATATATTTCTCTCTCCCTGTTTCATTGATTATGCAAAGGC
>NW_006399915.1:6860895-6864094 GCF_000299155.1 Elephantulus edwardii
GTGGATTGATTCAGTGACTGGGGTAATCGGGTTGGGTGTATCGGAGATGGTGTGATTGGCACAGGACAAAGCAATGAGTCGCAAGCGACTCGACAGCACATAACAGCAACAACAACATATATATAAAATGGAGTTCTGGTGGCCTAGTGGCAAGAAGCTGTGCTGCAATTTCAAAGGCACTCGATTCAAGACCACCAGCTGCTCCGCAGGAGGAGGATGGTCAATCTCCTCCTGTGCAATTAATTGCCTCTGAAAACTCACTGGAAGGTCAGCTATGAATCACTTCTGACTTTCTGGTACATAACAGTAGCAACATACTATATAAGAGCTCTGGTGGCCTCGTGGAAAGAAGCTATGCTACAATCCTGAAGGCACATGGTTTGAGAACACCAGATGTTCTGTGGGAGAAGGATGAACACTCTTCCCGGGCAATTAACTGCCTCTGAAAACCCACAAGAGGGTTAGCTAGTGGTTGGCTTTGACTCTACTTTACACAACAACAACAACACATACTATATAAAATACAGATTTTTTTAAATTATGACGTTGTATTTAAATACTACTTGATATTCTACAGAAAAATTTGCTTATATATCAGTAGAGACATGTTTTAGTCACAAGTAAAGTTTTGTGTAAAAGTTTCCAATTCTTAAGAACTTTTCCTGCTTCTATATGAGTTGGTGGAAATTATGAAGAAATACTAAAAGCTATCTATAAATACTCTTCTTTAGCTCAATTGTCTTTAAATATTTCCACCTCTTGCTTGGAAAATCTTTTTGAAACTTTTACTTGTTCAGTATCTGTATTAAGAACAAAGTATTGTTTTCATCCCCCCCCCCCACGCCCCAGTGAAAGTATTTTTGGTTCATCTTTGTCTTCCTCAGTTTCATAGAAGCTGATGAACACCTAAATTTCTATTGTGTCATGTCCATGTTCCACTTATTTAAAAAGTCTTTGAATTCAAGTAAAAATTACTGATACAATAAACTATTTTGTGTTGATTTTTATTATTGTTAATGAGAATTTGTGAAATAGAGAAGAATACTTTCTAATCAACCAAATATGCATGATTAAACACTTACTCAGTGAAAGGAAAATCCCCAGTGAGATGGACTGACAGAGTGACTGCAGCAATGGTTTCGAATGTATCAGAGATTATGAGGATGGCACAGGGTAGGACAGGGTTCAATTCTGTTGTTCATAGGGTTACTGTGAACTATATTCAACTTGGTGGCACCTAACAACAATTAGTACATTACTACAGGTAAATTTCAATATATAAACTATTTTTTATCCATATCAATAATACAGTCACACACACACATATATGCATACACACACATGAAATCTATCTATTTATTGGATTTAAAAATAGCATTGTTATGGTACATTCACACAATGGAATACTCTGCAGCATGCAGGAGCAATGATTTTGTAAGCTATTACCTAACTTAGAAGGGACTGGAGAGCATTATGCTGAGTGAACTAACTCAGTCCTACGAGGATAAATATTGCATAAAACCATAATAGTAGAATGAGTATAAGGATCCAAGAGGGGAGGGAGAGGTTGGAAGCAGAAGGATGAGGACATGAAAAAGTGAGGGGGATTAAATATGAAGTTGTACAATTTGATGGAGGGGGGGGTGAGGGAAATTGAAATAATTTGTTCTTAAAAACAGTATATTTGAATTTTGTAAATAACCTAGTAGAAAATTTTTTAAAAATTAAAATAGCATTGTTTATCAGAATACTGGAAGATAGTTTTTTTTCTCTTTCCTTCAAAACTTTTTATTTAGATAAGTTTCAATCATAGAAGATAGAAGTAATACTTTAATTCTACACTCTCCAGTAGCATGAAGGACATTCCCTCCCTTCAAAGGGAAAATGGTGGAGTGAAGTGATGTGTATCATAACATCATCATTGACTGCATATAGCACAATACAAATTCTGTACTTTCTTCTGCATGAGCCCATATGAATGAAAAGGACCCTACCTACCTCTCTGACATTATCTACTACCAGTGTTCTCTTTGTCATGAGGCTTTAGCCACACTTTTCTTCTTTCCTTATTCCTGAACCTGACAGGCTTGTTTATGCCTAAAGGCTTTAGAACTGGCCTATTATTATGCCAAGATTATGCTTCCTCCCGAGCAAGGTAACTGGCTCATTCTTTTTCTTTTTAAGATGCAAATAAACTTTTTATTAAAATTAAATTTTTATTTTATACTGGTTTGTTTAACAAAGCTCATGCGCATTGTTTTTCACACTGGATTTTATCATTTACTTCACTCACCCCTCCCTCTACCCATCAAATTTTGAAACTCTATGATTACCCCTCTGCCCATCATCACCCCTCTGCTCCTACCGTCTCGCCCCTTGGATTCTCATATACATTTTACTAGTTATCATTCTATTTCTACAATAATGGTCTTTTTACAGTATTTACCCTTATGGGACTGAGTTAGTTCACTTAGCATAATGTTCTCCAGTTCCTCTCATGTTAGGTAGTGATTTACAAAATCATTGTTCCTGTATGCTGCCTACTATTCCATCATGTACCATAATTTCTCAACCTATTCCATTGTGGTTGCACATGTGGGCTATTTCCATGTTCTTGCTGTGAACATGGTCTCTTTGTGTCTCAGTTCTAGTTTTCTTGGGGTATATTCCAAGCAGTGGCATAGCTGGGTCATATGGAAATTCTACGTTCAGCTTTTTTTTAGGAAATATCATACTGCCTTCTAGAGTGGTTGTACCATTTTACAGTGCAAATGACAGTGTACAAGAGTTCCTATTTCTCCACATCCTCTCCAACATTCATTACTTGCTGTCCTGTTAAACTTTGCTACTGCTACTGCAGTGAGATGGTATCTCATTTTGGTTTTGATTTGCATCTCTCTAATTGTCAGTGATTTTGAGTATTCATTCATGTGTGTGTTGACCATACTAACATCTTCCTCTGTGAAGTCTTTCCATGTCTTTTGCTCATTTTGTAATTGTGCTATCAGTCTTTTCCCTGTTGAGGGAGGCCCTGCAGGATTCTGTAAACTTTTGATACAAGACCCTTGTCTGAAATGGTATTGCCAAATGTGTTTTTTTCCTCCAGCCAGTAGGTTTTCTTTTCACTCTGTTGGAAAATGTTTTTGATGCACACAGGGATTTAATCTTTAGGAAGTCCCATTCATCAAATTTATCTCTC
>NW_006399915.1:6867205-6869766 GCF_000299155.1 Elephantulus edwardii
AGAGGTGATAGTGGGCATCCTTGCCTAGTTCCTGTTCTTAAAGGGAATGCCTTTAACCTCTCTCCATTAAGAACAATGTTGGCTCTTGGGTTTTCGTAGATACTTTTTACTATGTTGAAGAAATTCCCCTCTAATCCTATTTTGTTGAGTGCTTTAATCATGAAAGGGTGTTTCACTTGCTTTTCTGTATCTTAATTTTTTAATCTTTTCACTAGAGTTAAATCTTTTTATTACTAGATGAAATTCAGGATACACAATTGAGCATGAATTTCTGATAGAGTTAAATTTTAGTATTAATATTTCTCTAGAACTGTATAAATATATTTATTTTTTTAAATTATTCAGTTTAAATTTAACTGGATATACTATGTTATTTATTCCTAAAACTGGAAATTTTACTCTTTCTATGAAGATAACGGCTATACAAGTTGCCGTTCAGTGGGAGGTTGTGGTTGCTCTGAGGCCAAACACTGTGGCACTGTTGTGTGTCAAATGCGCTAATGGCTGGTTACCCAAAGTGGACAGAAAGTGGGGTGGCACTCCCTGATTAAAACAAGGTTGGAAGGAGGAGTGGCATCCACTTCCATAATAGCTTGCCTCCAAAAACCCTATGAACCTGGAGGGAGGATGAAAGACACCCCAGCGTTGAGCACTCTCCTTCATAGGGTCGCTATGAGTTGCCTGCAACTCGATGGCACTTAACAACAACAAGAAGATAGCAAGATGCTTAAAAGAAGGAACTGTATCTTGCTTATCCCTGTGACCTCAGATCACACACAATATCTTCACAATTTAAATATTTTAATATTAAAGTTGCCTAATGAATTAATAAAAATGGACACATACAAAATAGCGTTAGAAAATTATCTATCAGCTAAAAATAAAGCAGTTGATCTAATTGCAATGTACAATTAGTATAGAATTGTTCTGCTGTTAAGTGCCATAGAATAGACCATAAGTCACAGTAACCCTATGACAACAGTTCTGAACTTTGCCCTGTGCTACACCATCTTCTTGATTTCTGTCATGCTCAAGGCCATTGTAGTAGTAACTGTGTCAATTCATCCTGTTGAGGGTGTTTCTTTCTGTGACCATCCATATTTTCCAGCTTGATATCTCTCTCCAAGGATTTGTTTCTCCTGAGCACATGTCCAAAGTTATTGAAATGACATTTCACCATCCTTATCTCCAAGAGACTCTTTGGTTGTAATTCCTTCAAGACAAATTTGTTTATTCTTTTGGCAGTCCATGGAATATTCTATACTCTTCTCCAAATCACAATTCGAAGGGATTGATTCTTCTTCAGCCTTCTCTATTTATTGTCCAACTTATTAAAACATAAGAAGCAACTTAAAATGCATCTAAAATTTATCCATGGCATCCATCAGGTGTACCTTAGTCTTTACACTTATATCATTGCTCTTTAGCATTTTGGAGAGGTCTTTGATAGGAAATTTCTCCAATGCAACACTTTTTTTAAATTTCTTGACTGTTGCTACCAAGCATGTTGATTGTGGATCTAAGTGAAAGGCAATTGTTAATGACATCAATCTTTTCTCTATCATGAAGTTGCCTATAGTCCAGCATTGAGGTTCTATGGTGTATTTTTTTATGTTGAAGCATAACCCATAGTGAAGGCTATAATAGTCTTTGATTTTTTGGAATAAGAGCTTCAAATGGAGCTCTGGTGGACTATAGATAAGGAGTTTCACTGTCAACTCAAAGGCAGGAAATTCAAATCTACCAGTTACTCTAGGAGAGAAAGACGGACAATCTACCTCTGCGTTATTTACAACCTCTGAAAACCCATTGGAGGGTCAAGTATGAGTTAATTATAATTCAGTATTTTATAACAACAACATACAGAATTGATCTTGGGATAAATATTTGTACATAATTTTTTCAACAGTTAATCATATCTGAGACATTTGATGTCTAATTCAAATTCTTTTTAATCTTCTCATACTTTTGATGAAATGTTGAATTTAGGAATGGCCACAAAATACTTCCTATACCACTTCTAAAAGAGTGAGAACACTGACTGATGTAAGTAAGAGGGTTATGGAAACGCCAACTAAGAACTAAATGTCTTTTGATAATATTTTTCCTTGCCACCAGGGCTTAGCAGTCAAGGGTATAATTTGTTTAATATACAAAAAACCCAAATCATTTTCCACAGGAAATTAAAAAAAAAAAACAAAACCAAAACCCCACTATTTTCCTTTCAGCAAAGAAAGAACTTTCTGGTGAGATTTGAAGGCAAACTACATGCAGTTCTGTACAAAAATATATAATAAAACAAAAAGAAATGTAAAAGTGCCTCTATGAACCACACTTTATTTTGTTTGATCTTATTTTCTGATTTCATACTTTTTCTGATTATCATTTTAAAATGGGCAGAAATGGATTTTAAGTTTAAAATAAATTTCTCCTAATTTAACACTGTATAACTAGCATTTTAAAGGATAGAAAAATATTTTTTAAAATTTTTTTTATTGGGAAAAACATATTGGGGGTACAAGGAGGTGAGGGTTGGGGGCAGAAGGGTGAGGATGGGCCAG
>NW_006399915.1:6869866-6878288 GCF_000299155.1 Elephantulus edwardii
CTCCAGGCTCACCCATTTTGAATAATATTGAATGAGTTCCTTGTTTTTCAATGCAGCATAGTATTCCATTGTGTGAATATACCACAGCTTCTCTATGTTTGTTGATGGACACCTGGGTTGTTTCCAACTCCTTGCTATTGTGAACAGAGCTGCGATAAACATGGGTGTGCATTGAAGAGGTAATTTTTATCTTAATTTTATCTGTTGAAGAGGTAATTTCCCTCTTTGGTAGGTTTTATTTCCTTGTTAGTATCAGTTTATCATAGATAGATGGGTCCATTTCTGAGTTCTCAAATCTGTTCCATTGGTCTATGTACCTGTCATTGTACCAGTCTGTTTTGGTTACTACCACTGTGTCACTGTGTAGTAGATGCCTCCCACTTCATATTTGCTCCTCAGAAGTGCTTTGCTTATTTGGATTCTCTATCCTCTCCAAAGAAACTTGGTAATTTCCTTTTCACTCTCCTTGAAAAATATATTTGGTATCTATATTGGGATTGTGTTAAACATGTAGATTCCTTTTGGTAGGATTGTCATTTCCACAATATTAATCACCTTTGAGCTGTGATACTGGCGAAGAATCTTAAACATATCATTGACCACCAAGAAACAAATAGGTCTGTCTAGGAGTGAGTGAAACCAAATTTCTCCTTGGAAGCTAAGATTTTGAAGCTCTGTTTTACATACTTTGGGCATGTGGCCAGGAGGAACTAATCCTTGGAGAAGGCATCATGCTCAGAACGTTGCAGGAACAGTGCAGGAAAGGAAGACCCAGAGGAGATGGATTGATACAGTGACTAGGGCAATGGGGGTAGATATGTAGGAGTCAGTGTGTCAGAGACAATGAGACTGGCTTAAGATAGGACAGCCTTCAGAGATGTTGTACATAGGGTCACTATGAGTCACTGGTGACTCGACATAACAACAACAACAACAATATAGACTTAATTACTATAATTAATTACATTATTGTTAGTTACTGTCATGTCCATTTCATCTGATTATGTGCAAGTAGAATTGTTCCACAAAATATTCATGTCTGTGACCTTTCAGAAACAGATTATCAAAACTGCTTTCAAAGGTGCTTCTGGGTGGTTTTGGACCACTGACCTTTTGGTTATCATTTGAGTGTTTAATTACTCCTCATTTTCTCATGTGCAGAAGAAATACACACAGATATATATATATACCCCAAGGCAAAAAGAAAAAAAAACCCAAAACATAATCAAAGGATCCTTCCACAAATAAATTGAGTAAACTTCCTGGAGTAGTTCAGGGTATATGTACATCTTTTCTTCCAGAACAAAGAAGTCTGCAGGTAGACCTGTAGTGCACAAGGTCCTGAAATCATAATTGGTTTGTTCTGTTGTCATCGTTATGTGCTGTTGAGTCACTTGTGATTCATAATGACCCTATGTACGATAACTAAGGCTGCCCTATCTTAAGCCAGTCTCATTGTCTCTGACACACCTACATCCATTATCCCAGTTACCTGTAAATCCATAATATCTGGGATATTCCTCTCCTGCACTGTCCCTTCACCCTTCAGAGCATGATGACCTTCTCCAAGGACTGGTATCTCCTGGCCACATGGTCAAAATGTATGAGACAGACCTTCAAAATCCTTGCCTCTGAGGAGAAAGTTGCTTTCAGCCTAAGACATACTTGTTTATTCTCTTGCCAGTCCATAATAATGTTCAAGACTCTTCAGCACCACAACTCAAAGACATTAATGCTTCTATCATCCTTACTCATTGTCTAGCTCTCTAATGCATAGCAAGTAATTACAAAGACCATGGCCTGAACCAGGGATATGTTGGTCTCCAGACTGACATGATTGATCTTCAGTACTCTAGAGAGGTCCCTGACAGCAGACTTTCCCCACTCAATTTGTCTTTTGATTTCCTGTCTGTTGATGCCAAGAATGTTGATTGTGGTATCAAGCAAACTGAAGTTATCAATAATCTCAGTTTCTCCTCTGCCCATCATGAAGCTGCTAATTAGCTCAGTGGCTAATCTGTTTTTTTGAGGTTGAGCTTCAATCCATGCTGAAAAATACAGTCCTTGACCTTCTGCACCAAATGCCTCATGTCCTTTTCATGCATCATCTGCATAAAGCATGCTGTTGATGAGTCTTCCTCCAATCCTGATACCACATTCCTCCTCATCAGCCTCCTGAATGACCTGTTCTGCATATAGATTGAAAAGGTATGGAGATAACGTGCATCCTGATGCAGACCTTTCCTAATCCTGAACCATTCAGTGTTTCCCTGCTTTGTTCTGACTACTGATTCCTGGTCCAAGTATAGTTTTCACACGAGCACAATCAATGTTCTGGAATCCCCATTCATCTCAAGGTTAGCCACAATTTGCTATGATCCACACAGTCTAATGTCTTTACATAGCTAATGAAACAGAAATAGACGCTCCTCTGGCACTCTACTTTCAGCCAAGATCCATCTAATGTTGGCTATGATGTCCCTAGTGCCATGGCCTCTCCTAAATCTAGCCTGCTCATCAGGCAGTTCTCTGCTGACATACTGTTCCAGTCGTTTCTGGATCACCTTCAGCAGGATCTTACTTGAGTGCTTATAAGGGGTACTAATGACCATATTATGGTACTAATGACCATAATAATTTCCATATTATGTTAGATCAACTTTCTTGGAAATGGAGACAAATATGGGTCTCTTCCAATCAGTTCGCCAGGTAGATGCCCTCCAAATTTCCTGGCATAGACTGGTGAGAATGTACATGGATGCATCCGTTAATTGAAACATATCAATCCTATCAATTCCTGGGGCCAAATTTTTTGCCAATGCAGCTTGAATTTCTTCATTCATTACCATAGACTCTCGATCATATGGTACCTCCTGAAGTATTTCAGTTTCATCCAATTCTGTTTAATACAGAGAGTATGCAGTGGAATACCATGTAATATTAAAGAATAATGCCACATCAGCAATTACAAATGTTGATTTACAAACAGATATATAAGGAAGCAAAATAATCAGGTAAGGATAGATGAAAAAACCCATCATAATCATATATAGATTTGGAAGATGTTATTTCTACCTTACTATTAATACATACTATATATATACAAGTATATGTATAGATGTATATAAACACACATACACAGAGAGCCAGTAGGGGGCAAAGTTATATAAACTTTGTAATCAATTCTATTACCATGAGATAATGAGTCACTGGTCATGGGGCCTTGGGAGCATAGTCTCAGGAGACATCACGGTCATTTGACATGGCATAGTCCACAATGACAATGATTTAAATCCTACTTTAATTGAGGAATAACTATAACCTTAAAGTTGTGAGCAGCCATCTAAGAAACAGCTTTTCATTGATTCCAATCTGAAATAAAGGAAAGAAAGAAAATAAAAAAAAATAAAAAAGAAAAAATATTACTCAAAAAGACTAATGGATCATGTGACTTTCAATCTCTATGACCTTGAGAGCAGAGAACTAGTTCGTGCCTGGATGTCTGTGCTGATCACCCTAAATGGGATCACAGGAGAAAGTCCAGAAGAGAATAGATAGAAAATTTTAAAAAACCATAAAGATGACCAAGCTTATTGGTCTAAAGACTATAACCTATAACCCTTAGTCATGTTTGCAACCTGTGACAAAATTCACTCTTGTCACTCAACTTGCAGCCAAACAATAGACAAGCCTATAATATAAGGCAAGCAATAACAGCAAAAAGGCACTTGATTCTTAGAATCGAATAGCCACATAGGATCAGTAGGGCAGCATTTTCCCAGACATAGAGTTATGAAGCCAAGCAAGGAAAGGATAGAAGGATTTATTGGCATAAGAATCACACAGGGAAGTAGAAGAGTGTGGTTACATTATGTATAGTGTAACTGATGTCATAAAACAATAGATACCTTAATGGTTGGACAGAAAAAAGCAATTGTAAACTTTGATTAAAATCATAGCATGAAAAACAATGTGGTAAAAATAATAATGAAGAATTCATGAACTATCGAATGAAGCTGAATGAAATAATATATAAATATTAATATAAAATATTTAAAATATTTAATATAAAATAATAAAAATGATATAATAAATATTTTGCTGAGGGAAATAATACAGTCAGAAAAGAACACAAAATATCATGAGTCTGTTATTATAAAAAGTTAACAAGAAGTTTACAAATAGAAAGAAATAATCTTTGATAGCTGCCAGGGATAAGAGAGAGGGAAGAAAATATGATAAGCTGGTTGTTGTTGTTGTTGTGTACCATCAGGTCAGAACCAACCCAAAGCTGATTTTCTAGCAGATTTTCAGGGCAGTAAATCACACTGAAGGAGATTGCCTATCTTTCTCCTGCAAAGCAATTGGTGAATTTGAATCATGTATGTCTGTGTTGACAGTGCAACTCCTTACCACTAAAAGCTATGTAGATTACGTTGAAAGAAGAGAAAAGCTGTATAAAATAATGGAAAGCATAGAGAGGTACACAAGAGTTACAGACAACAAGGGTAAATGTCACCATATACATGATCCTGCATTACAAATGATAATCCACAAATTGATACATAGGCAGACAAGCAAGAGCTTGGCAAATGAATATGGGCAAATGGATGGGATAACACTCCATGACCATACATATATTTAGAAGATAAGATGTCTACAAATTTATTTATAAGTGCTGCAATCATATCAATATGTATGTTACAGCAAACAAGGTGTAAAAACATGTAAGCATTTTAATGTTAGCCAAATACCTTGAGGGAATGAGTCACTGGTTCTGGGGACTCAGGACCATAGTCTCTGGGACCATCAAGAACAATTGACATTACATAGTCAACAGAGACAATGTTCTATATTCTACTTTGGGGAGTTACAACTGGGGTCTTAAAAGCTTTCCAGTGGTCATTTAATATTTCTTCCCATTCAGAGGAAAAAAGAGTCAAGAAAATCCAAAAGGCACAGAAACAAATAATCGATAGTACCAACAGACTTCCTAAAACCTCAATATCTATTACACCAGACAAACTAGATAATGTCCAGCTATTATTACTAAACTGACTACTCTGAAAGGAATAATGATAGAAGGTTCTCAAAGGCAGGGAGAAAGATGAGCAACAAAACTTAAAATCACAAAAACAACCAGGCTTATAAGCCTGGTAGAAGCTGGTTAAAATGACAGTGTGGCCTTTATTCACTCTTTGAGTCTGAAACTGAACTCACCTCTGAGGCTCAGATTTCAGTCAAACAATGGACAGATTTAGAAAGTGACTAGCAAATATCAAGGAGGAACTTAGGAACAATCAGCCATTTGAGATCAAAGGGACAGTATTTACCCAGGAAAAAAAATACCAGAAGTCAGGAAAGACAAATAGAAGCCAGAATTACAGAGAGAAGGGCTCTACTCAGGAGTTAAACATCTACCAAGGTGGTAACTGTTTGCAGGCCAGGAATGACACAGTTGACAGGCTCTGAAAGCAATGCTCTGAGAGTTTCCCGCTCCAGATAGGAGAAGGTGGAGGAGGGGCCTGAGGTAGTGAGTGGGGGTGGAGGATACATTTGGGAACAAGACTGAGAAAGGTGCTCTTACTCAAATCACAATGGGAGTGTAAAATAGTGCAACCACTATGGAAAGCTGTATGACACTTTCTCAAAAAGTTGAAAATAGAAATACCATTTGACCCAGCAATTACACTACGGGGAATATACCTGAAAGAAACCAGAACTGCTATCAAAGCAGATAAATGCACACCCATGTTTATTGAGACTTTACAATAGCAAAGAGTTGGAAACAACCTAAGTGCCCATCAACAAACAAATGGATACAGAAACTCTGGTATATTCACACATGAAATACTATGCTGCACTGAAAAACAGGGAACTCATGAAATATTATACAAATGGGTGACCCTGGAGGACATTGTGCTGAGTGAAATATCTCAGTCACAAAAAAGACAAATACTGCATAATGCCACTGTTAAAAGAGAGGACTGACATAGGGGGTAAGGGGTGACTGAGAAAGAGGGGATAAATAATACTGCGTTAGAAAGGGGAGAGAACTGTTTAAAAGAAATACATGAATAGATATTGTTGTCATTACAGGAGTTCAGAATGAAGGCTACATAGTGGAGTGGACTTCGTGGGAGGGATTGTAAAACAATGAAAGACTTTTTCTTTCCTTTTTCAAAGAGAAGAACAAATTGTGGAGGGAGGGGTGGGCAGGGAGAAAAGTGCAACAATGAATGAATGAAAATCCAAATTTTCTGTAAATTTTCATTAAAATTAATTTTTTAAAAAGTGAAAAAAATGTAGGAAAAATTATCAAAGAAGGAATTAAACAAAGAAATAATAGATCATTTCCTGTATATAAAGGAAGCACTGAGTGATAAGGTAAATAAATGACTAAAACCTCACCCATATCCCTGTGGGAGTTAGAGCAACAGAGAGAGGGGGAAATGCAAACACAGACACTTACAGATCATCTAGTCATAAAAATGATTGCCAAGCCCACAGCAGTCCAGCCCAGTCTGACTCATGATAGGAGGATATCACCCATCTCTCTCCCATAGAGCAGAGGCTGGTGGCATTACACCAAAGAATTTTTGGTTAAGAGCCACTCAGACACACAGGAGATATTTGTATTAGTGTCCCTTGCTCTGTTGTTCAAACAGAGCAAGAGAACACCACATGGTTCAAAATCAAGAAAGGAGCATGTTAGGTACGTAACCTTTCTCAATACTTTTCAATCATTATTCAGAACAGATCACTCAGGAGTCTGGGCTCTATGCAGAAGAATATGCCATCAGGATTGGAGCAAGATTCAGCAACAACCTGCATTATGCAGATGACACAACCTTGGTTGTTAGAACTGAGGAGAACGTGAAGCATTTGCTGAAGAAGGTCAAGGATGGTAGTCTTCAATGTGGATTGCATAGCAGCTTCAAGAAAACAAAGATCCTCGCCACCTCATCAATAGGCAGTATCATCAAAGATGGAGAAAGGATTGAGATTGTTAATGATTTAAACTTGCTTGAATCCACAATCAACATTCTTGGCACACCAGCAATCAGGAAGTCAAAAGATGAGTGGCACTGAGAAAAATTGGCTGTCAAGGATCTCTCCAAAGTGCTAAAAAGTAACGATGTCAGTTTACAGACTAAGACGTGCCTGATTCAGGCCATTGTCTTCTCAGTTGCTTGAGTTACAGCTGGACAATGACTAAGGATGATGGAGGAAGAATAGATGCCTTTGAGTTGTGGTGCTGGAGAAGAGTCTTGAACATATCATGGGCTGCCAAGAGGACAAACAAGTCTATTATGGAGAGGGCTAAACCAGTTTACTCATTAGAGGCAAGGATTGTAAATCTCCATCTCACATATTTAGAACATATTTCCAGGAAGGATCAGTCCTTACAGAAAAACATGCTTGGAAGGATAGAGAGTCAGCTCAGAAGAAAAAGACATTGGATAGTAGTGACTGTGGCAATGAAGTCAGACGTGCCTGAGACAGCGAGATTGGCATAGGATAGGGCAAGATTCAGAGCCATTGTTCATAGGATCATCTCGATGGCACAAAACATTAACAAAAAGGTTACTTCTTGTATAGTTGTGAGAGGAGCTGAGAGTTTTTGTTATAGTCAATCCTTTGACTGTATTAAGATTGAGGTATTTCCTCCCGTATATATCTTATAAATAGAACCAGTTACCATCAAGTCCATTCGAGCTCCTAATGACCTCATATATATCACAGTAGAACTGTGTGTTTCAATGAATGAAAACCATAGGTTTTTCAATGGCTGGTTTTTCAGAAGTTAATCATGCTTTTCTTATGGGGTCTCTGGGTGGATTTAAATCTCTAGTATCTTGGTTAACAACTGAGGACCAACCAAGAATCCACGACATGGTCACTGGGGTTGGCTAACCTCCCTAGTGATGAGAATACACCAGTGACTCTGCAGGAGATATCTGCACAATCTCTTTCCATATCATGGAAATCTGCTGGAGGGTCAGCTGTGAGTCGATTCCAACTTGACAGCAAAGAATGAATGAGCGAGGACTCCATTTACAAATGCATGTATTTGCATCTTAGAGTTTGATTTCCTGTCAGAATATTTACTGAGATCATCAGATTATACTACAGGTTCACTTTCTCTCCTAACATTTATGTGCAATCTAAAAACACAATGTCTAATGAACAGAGACTATATATTTCTATGATTCTGTACTTAGGACTATTATTTTTTTTATTAAATTTTATTAGTTTTAATGAACATTTACAGGGATTTTGGGTTTTCATTCCTTCATTACTGCACCATTTTCTCTACCCTCCTCCCCAGTTTGTTCTTCTTCCCCGTCATCCGAATGTCTGTTTTAATTGTCCAATTGCCACAGTGCTTGTCAAAGTCAGTTCTGATTAATCTCCTTTG
>NW_006399915.1:6884138-6892493 GCF_000299155.1 Elephantulus edwardii
TGGATCTGACTGGTACAGGAGACTGCCCATCCTTCTCCAGCAGAGCATGAAGTAGAGTCTGGGTTCCCCCCCCCCAGGTGCCTGTTGGGGCCTAGGTTTCAGCTGTCCACACCACAGCTCTGGGCGCTGACTCTCACCAGTGGCTATGGATGAAGTCACAGGCGATTTTCAGCCAGCACCAGAGAAAAATATTTTTATAGCCTCTTAGAGAAGATGTTACCATTCCATCTTCTCTAAGAGGCTATATAAAAATGATATGACAGAAAAATGTATGCCTTCAAATTGTGGTGCTGGAGAAGAGTCTTGAACATACCATGGACCATCAAGAAAACAAATAGGAGTGTTGGATAAGGTGAAACCAACTTTCTTCTTGGAGGCTAGGATTTTGAAGCTCTGTCTCACATACTTTGGCCATGTGGCCAGGAGGGATTGGTACTTGGAAAAGTATATCATGCTCAGAAGGGTGGAGGGACAGCACAGTAGAGGAAGACCCCAGATAAGATGGATTTGATCCAGTGACTGGGGCAATGGGGGTTTGTGTATCCAAATCAGTGAGACTGGCGCAGGACAGGCCAGGGTTCAGCGCTGTCAAACATAGGGTTACTGTGGGTCGCAGATGACTTGATGGCACATACAACAACATAGAAGATGGTATACACAATTTGACTCCAAAGATTTGTGTTCATTTGCTGTTTATCAGAATATTTTTTGGACCAGGCTGTCTGAGTTTTAGTTTATCCAACTGTAAAATAAGTCAGACTCCTGACTCATATGGTTATAATATTGAAAATGCAAGTTAATTATCAGTGTGGAGAAGATAAAAGATATCTATCTAGGTAAAGTAAAAGCTAAGCTCTTGGACAGAACTTGAAAATTTCCATTAGGACACTTTTTTTTTAATTAACTGATGATATCCTATGGCCAAGAATAGCTAGTTTACTCAATTATATTTAATTGAAAAATCTACAAGTTGTTCAAGATCTATTATTGTTGTTATGGTACTATCAAGTACTCAGAGCAATCCTATGAACAAAAGATTTGAACCCTATTCTACCCTGCACCATCCTCACACTTCCTGACACAGCAGACATTGTGTCAATGTACCTTGCTGAGTGTCTTCCCTTCCTTTGCTGACCCTCCCTGGCTTAAAAGGAATCTCCTGGAAGTCTGTTAGTGCAGTGAATAGTCGTTTGATTCATTCCTTCAAATGTTTGCTAGATGCTTGTGTGTTGGACCTTATAATAAGTACTATGACTACAACAACAAAAAAATATACTTTTTCATTCTTGACAATCATAAATACTACTTTGTAGGACAAAATAATAATAATTAAAAATCCTGTCAAACTTTTCCTCTTTTATAAATAACAACACACATTAAAACATGAAGGGCCTGCACTTTATCATTTATTCATGCTTCCTGTTTTTAGTGATTTAGTGCCTTTCCACTAATCAAATAAAAAGAAAACTGGGTGGATAGATAGATAGATAGATAGATAGATAGATAGATAGATAGATAGATGATAGATAGTTAATTGGTATTGTGGATGTGAAATAGAAAGTGTGTATAAATTGTTCAAAATTTTTTTATAAACGGAACACTGATCACCTCATAATTATTTTAGGACTCTGTTAAAGATCCTGAAATAGATTCAATGGAAAACAAACCATGTAGTAAGAAAATAATTTCAAGATTTTGTTAAAGATGTATGCTTAGTAGAATCATGGCTCCTTACATACTTTGGACCACAGCAATTTCTAAGATACACAGTGTCTCCCTCCCTTTTCATTGCCCTGGCCCAGACCTGATGAAGAAATAAATGTTCTTCTAGGGTCTCTGGAAGGCACTCAGCTCTTCGATAACTTGAATTGACCAATGAAACTAATTTGGGTTTCTGGTCCATAACACTAGGAAAGATGAAAGCCATTGAGTTTATAGAGATTTACCACAATGCGTGTGTGTGTGTGTGTGTGTGTGTGTGTGTGTGTGTGTGTGTGTGTGTGTTCAGCACAATCCCAATACAGATACCAAATTATTATTTTTTTTTAGGATGTCGAAAGGGAAATTGTCAAATATATTTGGAGAGGAAAAAGATCCCAATTAAGCAAAGCACTTCTGGAAAACAAAAATGAAGTTGAAGGGCATAGCTCTCCCTGACCTCAAAATCTACTACATAGTGGTAAGTACTAGTACAATGACAGGCACATACACCTACATAAAAGAACTGAAAATCTAGACATAGACCCAGCTATCTATGGTCAACTAATAGTCAACAAGGAAATCAAATCAAATGGGGAAATGACAACCTTGTTAACAAACTAGACATGCAGAGAGCTGAAACAGGATCCACATCTCCCACCATATACAAATATCAACTCAAGGTAGATCAAAGACCTAAGAGTAAAGCTCAAAACTATAACGTTCATCAGAGACAACCTGGAATCAAGCTTAGATGGCCTGATTCAGGGTACAAAGAGACTGTCGAATACAGCCACCAGTGCTCAAACTGGAGAGGATACAATTAATGAATGGGCCCATCTAAAGAAATTCCATATGACCCAGCTATTCCACTGCTTGGAATATACCCTGAGGAAATGAGAACTGGGGCACAGAGACTTGTACACCAGTGTTCACAGCAGCATTATTCACCATAGCAAGAACATGGAAGCAGCCCAAATGTCCAAACACAATCTAATGTATTGAGAAATGAATTCACTATGCAGCACACTGAAGTAAAGATTTTGTAAATAACTACCTAACATTGTTGGATATGATGCCCGAAGATGAGCTCCTCTAGTAGGAAGGAATGCAAAATTCAACTGGTGAAAAGCTGCCTCCTCACAGTAAAGTCTGCTGTAATGATATGAATGGATAAATCTTTGACCCATGAAGGGCCTTCCTTTGATGATGTGTAAAGACACAAAATGCAGAGAAATAGCTATAAATATGAATAATAAATCATAATACAGATTTTCCCATGTCTTTTACACTTAACCACATAGTCATAATTTCCATCACTCTTCAGATTCTATAAACATAAATTCCCATCTGCTTTAGTTTTGCTTTAGTTCAAAGAATGTCCTTTAACATTATCTGATGGAGCATTTCCTCTGATGACAAATTCTGCCAAATTTTGTTTATATGAATCCGTTCATTTCACTTTCATTTTTGAAGAATATTTCCTCTGGATACAGCATTCTGGGCTGACAATTTTGTTTTAATTCCAGAATTTTAACATGTGCAACCTGTTTTTCAATTATATTAATAGTCATTATTTCACTGTGTATAAAGTGACATTTTTTCCCTTGTTGTTTGTTAGGTGCTGTTGAGTCAGAAATGACCCACAGCTGACCCTCCAAAAGGTTTTCTGAGGCAGTAAATCACACAGGAAGGTATTGCCTATCCCTCTCCCAAGGAGAGACTGGGGAATTCAAATGCATGCCTTTGAGATTATAGCATAGATTCTTACCACTAGGCAACTGGAGCTCTCCCTCTTTTGTCCCTAACAACTGTAAATCTTTTTTCCTTTATGTTTGCTTTTCAGAAATTTGTCCATGCTGTACATACATGTAGCCATCAAGAATTAAAAGAGGTAAAAAGTTATGGATTGAATAATGCATGGTTACGAATCATGTTTGTTGTTGTTATGTGTTGCCAAGTCATCCGTGACCCATAGCACCCTATGTACAACAGCTCTGAACTCTTCCTTGTCCTGATCCAGTCTCACTAATTAATTCTGACACACCAACCCCCATTGTCCTAGTTATTGTATCAATCCATCTCATCTGAGGTCTTCCTCTACTGCTCTGTTTCTCCACCCTTCCAAGGATGATGTCCTTCTCCAAGGACCAGTCTCTCCTGGCCATGTGCCCAAAGTAAGTGAGATGGAGTTGCAAAATCTTAACCTCTAAGGAGAAACTTGGTTTCACCCTCTCCAGCATAAACCTGTTTGTTCTCCTAGCAATCCACGGTATATTCAATACTGAATGTCATCCTCAGTCATTGTCCAGCTCTCTGAAGCTGGTCTGGATTATGCACACCTGAGTGTCTAGACAGACATCACAGCTTTTCAGTACTCTGGATCCATAACTCTAAAGAAAAGTCTCAATTTAATATAATCTGGTGGTCTAGTCTGTAGGTGGCTGCATTGCTAACCCAAACATCACACCTCTCTGGTGGTTAGAATCCACTAGAGAATCTGTGACAGAAAGAAGGGCAACCTCCTCCTGTGTGATTTCTTAATCTTGGAAAGCCCAGTAAAGTTAGGAGTTGGTTCAGACTCGTCAGCAATGAGTTTAATTTGTTTTAGGGATGTGTGTTGTCCTACAGCACAGAGAGTTGCACTGTTAACCTCAAGGTGGTTCATCTCTGATGGTTCAGATCCACCAGCTATGTCTTCCTATTAATTTACAGCCTCTGAAAACCTCTAGAGGATAAGCTATGAGTCATTTGTGACTCCATGATTATGACTTGAGTTTGCTTTATTGGTGGCTTATTCTACAGGGAGTTGTGCTGTTAGCCCAGAAGCTCTGAGTGAGAAAGATGAGCAATCCCTTTCCATTTGGTTTACAGCCTCGAAACCCAAAGGAGGGTGAGCTGTGTGTGGGTTCTGACTCAGCAATGAGACACTATGATGTCTTTGTGTAGAGGGGTCAACATGCTAACACTTCTATAGCAAATAAACCACACATAGCAATTTTAGCCTAATTAAGGATTTCTCAAATTGTTGGCACTAGGAAACCTCTGTCAAACCCACTTAAGTCTTTTAAAGGGAAAGAGTCTCCAAGCATATCCTTGATTTACTAAAGCAACATGTCTTGGTGCTGGATCTGTTATTCTGCAGGTTACAACTTCCTTGGGTTGTTCTCATGTGTCATAAAGCTTGAGAATTGTTCTTCTACCTCATAAATATCCTTTTTTTCATATAAAAGCAAAGCTAAATTAACTTTTAAATTAACAAATAAGTTTTACTAACTTTTCCTTATTGGTGGGAGCATCAAGATATTTAAGTCCTAGAAAGTCAGCAAATAGCAACACATTCACCTTCAAGAAAAATATTTCCGAGTATATCTTGAAGTGCAATGCACTCAATGATAAGATAATGTCCATACCTTTACAAGGGAGACCTGTTAATGTGACCGTGACTCATGTTTACACTTCGAGTTTACCACAGAAATCAAAGATAAAGAAATTTAGGATTTATATCAAGTTTTGAAGTCTGAAATTGAACATTCAATCAAGATGTAACAATAAATTAATAAAATATTCCATGCAAACAATACTGAAATAAACTTACTAGACATTTTGTATGAAAAGAAAAAAACATAAATAATTTTAAAATTATTGTTGCTGTTGTTGTTGTTGCTACATACCGTCAAGTAACTTACAACTCATAGTAATCCTATGTACAAGAGCTCTGAAACCTCCTCTATTCTGTGCCAATCTTATTGTCTCTGACACACCTACCCCCATTACTACAGTCACAGAGCCAATCTATCTTATCCAATCCAGGGTCTTCCTCTCTTGTCCTGTCCCTCAACCCTTCCAAGAATGATGTCAATCTCCAAGGACTGGTCCCTCCTTGCAACATGCCCAAAGTATGACAGGTGGAACTTCAGAATCCATGCCTCCAAAGGAGCAGCTTGGTTTCACCCTCTCTAGGATGAACGTGTTTGTTTTCCTAACTATACATGGTATATTCAGTGCTCCAGCACCACTCAAAGGCATCAATTCACTTTCTACCATCCTTAGTCATTGTGCATCTATCTGATGCATAAGAAGTAATTGCAAAGACCATGGCCTGTACCAGGCACACCATAGTCTCCAGACTGAGATCGTTGCTCCTCAGTACTCTGGAGAGATCCCTGACAGCAGATATTCTCAGTGCAATTCATCTTTTGATTCTCTGGCTGCTGTTACCAAGAGTGCTGATTGTAGAGTCAAGCAAACTGAAGCATTTAACAGTGTCAATCTCTTCATCATCTATTATGATGCTGCCAATAGGCACAATGGTGAGAATCTTTGTCTTTAAAATGATGCATATATTATATATGTACTTGATTCTATCCCACTTGAATTAAAAAACTATCTCAAGAACAGGTTTGAGGCCTTGGGCACTAATGAACAAAGATCAGACATGCTGTGGCAAGATATCAAAAATATCACCCATAAAGAATGCAAAAGGTCATTACAAAGACAGAGGAGGAAGACCAGACAGAGATGCATATAACAAGAGACTCTGAATATTGCAGTAGAGCACCTTGAAGCCAAAGCAAAAGGAAGAAATCAGGAAGTTAAGGACCTAAACAGAAGATTTCAAAAGGCAGCTCAGGAAGACAAAGCAAAATATTATAATGATATGTGCAAAGAGCCGCAGTCAGAAAAAGCAAAAAGAACCTCACTCAGTATTTCTTTTTTTTTGTTTTGTTTTGTTTTCACTCAGTATTTCTTAAGGTGAAGGACCTGAAGAACATGTTCAAACTTTTAAAAACAATAATTAATGAAGCTGTGGGGAGAATATTGAATGAGCCAAGAAGCGTCAAAAGAAAATAGAAAGAGTACTCAGAGTTTCTGTCCCAAAAAGACCTGGATGAAAGAGAGGTATTTCACAAAACAATACATGATCAAGAGGCAACAGTGATGAAGGAGGAAGTTCAAGGTGCTCTGAAGGAATTGGCAAAAAACAAGACCCCAGGAATTGATGGCATACCAATTGACATATTTTAGCAGACAAATACTATCCTGGACATGCTCACCAGCCTGTGCAGGGCAAACGGGAGCACAGCTGCCTTGTCAACTGAGTGGAAGACATCTGTATGTATTCCCTTACCAAAAAGAAGAAGAAGAAGAAGAAGATCCAACAGAATGTGGAAATTATTTAAAAATATCACTAATTTCACATGCAAAACAAGATCTTGTTGAAGATTATCCAAAAACGTTTGAAACAGTACATTGACAGAACTGCTAGAAATATAAACTGGGTGTAGAAGAGGCCATGACACTAGGAACATCATAGCCAATGTCAGATGGATGTTGGTTGAAAGAAAAGAATGCCAGAGGAATGCCTATCTGTGTTTTATTGACTATGCAAATTTGACTGTGTGGATTACAAAAAACGGTGGCTAACTTTGAGAAGAATGAGAATTCCAGAGCACCTGATTATGCTCATGTGAAGCCTATACTTGGACCCCAGGAAGCAGTCATCAGAACAAAGCAAAGAAACACTGCCCGGTTCAAAATCAAGAAAAGAATACATCAGGGATGCATCTTATCTCCATATGTTTTCAGTCTATATGCAGAACAAATCATTTGGGATGCTGGGATTTATGAAGAGGAGTGTTGCATTAGAACTGGGGGAATACTCACCAACAACCTGCATTATGCAAATAACACAATTTTGCTTGCTGACTGAGGAGGACATGAAGAACTTGCTGCAGAAGATCAAAGACTGTAGGCTTAACTATGGATTGAAGTTCAATAAAAAAAAGACAGAATCTTACCAGTGGGCCATTTGGTAGCATCATAATAGATGGAGAAGAGATTGAGATTGTTAACATTTTCAGCTTGCTTGGTTCCACAATCAACACTCGTGGTACTAGCAATCAGGAAATCAAAAGATAAATTATGAGCCAGAGAGCTGGAATTTCAACCACACACACAACAGCTGAGTCCCAGCCAAAAGACACCAGCCAAGCCACTGTGAAACCCACCCACCAGGAGCGAGTAGAGAGCAACTGCCTGCCACCCTGCAACTCCCGAGGAGCAACCAACCACCCCAAGCTTCTAAGAGACCTGGGAGGAGCAACAGTCTGTCAGCCACCACGGAATTCCAGAGGAGCGACCACCACTGACCATGTGACCCCAGAGGAGCAATGACTACTCCCCCCTGCAGCCCGTGCCTGCATGACCCCACCACACAGGGTGCCACTGCATAAAACCCCAGCAGCGCCTAAGCCCCAACCCCTGCCTCCTGGTGGTAGTGTCCAAGCCCAGTGCTCCTGTGCCCCCCCCCCCACAGTCCCTTGCTTCCTCCCGTTCCCCCACCCCACCTTGCAGCTACACAACCATGTACCTCAGCCCCCACCAGAGCCCTATGACCTCAGGGCACCACCACGGATCCAGCCATCACCCAGAGCAATCAGCTGACCTGCTATGGAACTAATCTGGCAGGAGAAAGGCCAGTAGGATCCTGACTGGGTTTACTGAGGCATTGCTGATTACCTGGGAGAGCACCCAAGGGCATGCCCACTGGTGGGGAATATGGCCAAGCTCTCTTGGTTTATAAAAACTGCCCGGAAACGAGTCAGCCACTAGTTGGCTTTTGTGGACTCTGCAGATGAGCCAGAGGCTAGTGGG
>NW_006399915.1:6897123-6899019 GCF_000299155.1 Elephantulus edwardii
TTGATTGAAATTAATAGAATTTAATAAAAAGAATTTTTAAAAAAGATAAATTACATTAGGGACCTCTCCAGAATGCTAAAAAAGTAATGATGTCAGTCTGGACACTAAGGTGTGCCTGATCCAGGCCATGGTCTTTGCAATTACTTTGTTATACATCAGAGAGGCTGACAATGACTAAGGATTACAGAAGGAGGATCGATGCCTTCGAGTGTTGTTACTGGAGAATAGTGTTGAGGATTCTTTGCATAGATTGCAAAGAGAACAAATAGATTTTTCCTGGAGAGGGTGAAACCAAATTACTCCTTAGAGGTGAAGATTTTAAAGCTCTATCTCATGTACTTAGGGTACATTGTAAAGAGGGTCCAGTCCTTAGAGAAGGACATCATGCTTGGAAGTGTGGGGGGACAACATAAGAGGGGGAAGCCCCTGAATGAGAAGGATTGACACAGAGATAATGTGGTGTGTCAGACACAATGAGACTGGCTTAGGATAGGGAAGAGTCCAGAACTATTGTGCATAGAGTCACTATGAGTCACATGCAACCTGAAATCACATAACAACATATATGTTACTGTGGTATTAGTCTAAAAGTTGATGCTTTTAGACATTAGGTGAATTTGAGAATTTCTTTAAAGGTTTATGTATGATGCTATATTTCCCCCTTTATATGTCATAATATTTTGAGTTATATTACAAAAATGATTTAGGTTTTTTGTGATTCAATGTTAAGATGTTGTTGTTGTTACGCACCATCAATTCGCCTACAATTCGTAGTAATCCTATATACAACAGCTCTGAAGCCTGCTCTGTCTTGCAGCAGTCTCACTGACTTTGACACACCTACCCCATTGCCCTAATTATTTTATCAATGCATTTCATCAGGGTCTTCCTCTCCTGAGCTGTCCCTCCACCCTTCCAAGCATGATGTCCTTCTCCAAGGATCAATCCCTCCCTCCTGGCCATGTGCCCAAAGTATGGGAGATGGAGCTTCAAAATTCTAGCCTCCAAGAAGCTTTGTTTTAGCCTCTCCAAGACAAATCTACTTGTTTCCTTGGCGTTCCTTGCTATGTTCAAGACTCTTATCTAGTACCACAACTCAAAAGTATCAATTCTTCTTCTGTCATCCTTAGCTCTCTGACATCCAGCTCTCTGGTGCATAACAAGTAACTGTGAAGACCATGGGCTGATTAAGGCCTCCTTAGTCTCTAGACTGACAACGATGCTTCTCAGTACTCTGGAATGTTCCCTGGCAGCAGATTTACCTGATACAATTCATCTTTAAATTTCTTGACTGTTGGTGCCAAAAGTGTTGATTGGGGAGCTGAGCGAGCTGTAATTGTTAACAACCTCAACCTCTTCTCCATCTATCACGGTCCTGCCAATTGACCCAGTGGTGAGAATTTTTGTCTTCTTGATATCTAGCTTCATTCCATATTGAAGAGTACAGTCCTTGCCCTTCTGCAGCACCAGCTTCAGGTTCTCCTCAGTTTCAGCAAGCAAGGTTGTGTCATCTACATAATGTATGTTGTTGGTAAGTCTTTCTCCAATCCTGGTGCCACATCTTCTCATAAAGCCCAGCATCCCAATTATCTGTTCTGCATATATATTGAAGAGGTATGAAGACAGGGCATATACCTGATGCACTCACACCCTTCCTGATTTTGAACCATGTAGTGTTTCCATAAGCCCATGAACAGTGCTCAGGCCTTTCATTCATAGGGTTGCTATGAGTCATCTATGACTCAATGATACCAAACAACAATAATGACTACAGAGAGAGAGCTACGTTGGCCTAGTGGACAGAAAGTTATGCTACCAAGCCGAAAGTGGGTGATTTTAATCTGTGGCCCTCAGGCCAGGTTCAAATTGTTTTCCTGTCAAACATTCTTCCAGGTG
>NW_006399915.1:6899334-6899917 GCF_000299155.1 Elephantulus edwardii
AATTTGTTGTGATCCACACAGTCAAACGTCTTTGCATAGTCAATGAAACACAGATAGATATCCCTCTGGTACTCTTTCCTTTCTGTCAAGATCCATCAGACACAGACTCTTCTAAACTTAGCTTGTATTTCTGGCAGTTCTCTGTCAAAGTACTGTTCCAGTCATTTCTGGATAATCTTCAGCAGGATTTTGTTTGCCTGTGATATGCATGATATTATACATTATGCATATATATTATATAATTTCCATACTCTGTTGGGTCACCATTTTTTTTAATGGAAACAAACATAGATTTCTTCCAGTTAGTCAGCCTGGTAGTTTTCCTCCAGAGTTCTTGGCACAAGCTGGTGAGCATATGCAGCGCAATATCTATATGTCAACTGGTATTACACCAATTCCTAGGGCTTTATTTTTGCCAAGTCCTTCAGAGCAGCCGAATCCTCCTGCATCACCATAGCTTCTTGATCATATGTTGTTTCTTAAAATTCTGTGTCAGTCAATTCTTTTTGGTACAGTGACTGTATATTCCTTGTACCTTCTTTTAATACTTCCTGGATCATTCAATATTCTATCCATATCTTCC
>NW_006399915.1:6900567-6909702 GCF_000299155.1 Elephantulus edwardii
TTCTTCCACAGATGTACTCAATATGATTCCTGTGCATACTATCAGGTGAAATCCATGTTTATAGTCTGCATTTAATGATATCTTAGAAAAAGGATTGCAGTTTTGTAATGTTAAGAAATACTGGAAAACATTATTAAGGTTTTTCTTTATTTAATTCTAAAATATACTGAAATGGTGATTGTGGTGTTGTTGTTGTTGTTCTTTATGGGCTATATTGTAATTAGAGGAAAAATTCAAGCCAGTTGGATAAAAATCAGATATTCAAAATGGGAATTAATTTGCCTTAAAAGAATGGTTATAATTTGACATTTGGAGCTTAGGCTAAGAAAAATTAAGCCCCAGTCAGTACTCTGAGGGGTTACATTAAAAAGCAGACAATCAGAAAAAAGAGACGTTTACAATGAAATTGTGAAAAGAGAAAGCTAAGGATTTTGCTTAACTCATGATGACCACCTGGGCCTACTTGATGAGAGGAAAGAGGAAGAATCATAACTCCCTTTGCAGCACTTTAAAATTAAAGGAAATGGGTGATTATGTTTAACTCATGGTAACCACCTGGATACACTTGATGAGAGGAAGTGGGAGATATGCAGTAATGAAGAGACAGGCTGAGTTTAGACTTGTTCCTTCAACACTATGTACCTAATGTGATTAATGGATAAATAAAGAAGGGTTACTGGTTTGTAGAGCAAGAGTCCCTGGAATCTCTGATGTATTGACTTGGCTCATGTGGGCCTAAAGTTGAGTAAAGAGACCAGCCAATGTGAAACAGGAAGATGTGTGGATTTCTGAGTTGGCTGCTGAACTACATTTGAACCAAGCCACTAAGGCTAGATGGTTGAGGACGTGTCGACCATAACCCAAACAGATGAAGAGAAGATGCTTTGTTCTGAGAGCTAGTATTAATCACTGTGACCGGATGGTTTATTCTGAAATGTACCTGTGTTTATAGATGTGGATTCAATAGAACAGAAAATGCTTCAGAGGGGGAAAATGGCTTATTTCCTCAGAGTACTGGTTTTATAAGAGTGGGCAAACTAAAAATTTGCTACCCAAAATAAGGGGATTATTACTTAAGGAGTAAAGAACCTGGCTTACATTCTAAATATGAATGATGGAGAAAAAGGCTGTTCCTTCATATGAGAAATAATGACTTAAAAAAGCCAAAGGGTGAGCTGTGGTGTTAGCCTAAAAGTTGGCTTCTTTTAGCCATTAGCTGCATTAACTGCAAACATAACATACAGTCTTGCAAATCAACAGGTCTTGGAAATCAGCATTAGCTGTAGGAAAGATGAGCATAAGAAAAAGCAAGCTTCCCACACTGTACAGCAAGACTCAAGATGAAAAAGACTTGAAGCAAAACTTGTTTATAAACCCCACTGTTGGTACCACAACTGTGAGAACCATAAGGCTGGGCTATAAACTCCTGGTCTCCTTTCTGTTCTGGGGCAGTAATGGGCTGTGCTATTCTTATTATTTCTGGCCCTTTCAGAGAGACACACTCATGGCCCTGTGCCCCCATGTCCTGTTTCCTGTTCCTTCTTAGGCAGGTATGTATTATTTATTGTTTTTGTTGTGTACCATAGAGTCAGAATCGATCCATAGCCAACCCTATGGTGGGTTGTCAGAGATAGTTAATTGTTCATCCTTCTTCCATGGAGCAGCTGGTGGCCTCAAACCATATGGCTTCCGCATTGCAGTGCAGCTTCTTACCATTAGGCCACACGTGTGTGTGTGTGTGTGTGTGTGTGTGTGTGTGTGTGTGTGTGTGTTCTCCCTGGCCCTCAGGCCAAATTATTAATTTTCGAATGAATATTCCTTGAATGATACAGCAATCTTTTGTCTATTTGCTGAACTGAACAACTTGGTGTTGCTGTGATGCTGCACACTGTTCCATAGTCGTGTCAAATGCCATAATTGTTACCCATTATGTAGTGTTTGAATGAGCTTCCAGATTACTATATGCTGGAAAGCAGGAGTGGCATCAACTTCCGAAACTACATGCCTCTGAAAAGTCTACAAATTCTCTAAACTCTATAAATGTACAGAAATGGTGGTAGTTACAGAACAGAGTTCTATACAGAAATGATGTTAGTTTTATAGAACAGAGTTCAGGGTTTTTGTACAAAACATATTCTGACATATTCAACTTGACAACACTTAACTGCTAAATGAAACCAGTGCTGTTATATCTGGAGGAATACTCTTCCACTTTGTACCTCACTCTTTGTCAATGTGCAGTATG
The DNA here is from genome assembly GCF_000299155.1 of Elephantulus edwardii. Classification (NCBI taxonomy): domain Eukaryota; kingdom Metazoa; phylum Chordata; class Mammalia; order Macroscelidea; family Macroscelididae; genus Elephantulus; species Elephantulus edwardii. The sequence goes on from NW_006399915.1 coordinate 6,902,813, forward strand.
AAGTAACCTGGGTTGCTGTGATGCTGAAACTTGCACTCTTGAGGTATCAGATACCAGAAGGGTTTCCCAATGTGGACAGTGTTTGGTGGAGCTCCCAGTTGTAAAACAGGTTTGGAAGCAGGAGTGAACTAGTAATTGATGATAGTTATTGAAAGACTTTAGGTCTTTTTTTCATAGAGTCACTATAAGTCATGCTTGACTTGATGGCAATCAACAACAACAACAAAAACATATATGTATATATGGTATAGCACTGCTCTATTAATTTGCTGCACTGAGGAAACTTAGGATTTCTGTGATACTCAACACTGTGCCATTGGTGTCTCAAATGCCATAATGGTTAAACATGGTTAGCGGTGTTTGGTGGAGCTTCCAGATTAAGACAGACTTGGAAGCAGTAGTGGCATCCACTTCCTAAACAACATGCCTTTGGAACTCTATGAACTTGGAGAAACAATAAGAGTTGTAAAAACAGGGTTAAGATCTTTTGTTCATAGGGTCACTATGAGTTACGATCAGCTCAATGGCACTTAACAACAACAACATTATACATTATATTTAATATTATATATATTATGTATTATGGATCTTGGCAGAAAGCAAAGAGTACTAGAGGAATATCTGTGTTTCATTGACTATGCAAAGACATTTGACTGTGTGGATCATAATAAATTGTGGTTAACTTTGAGGAGAATGGGAATCCCTGAACTCCTGACTGTACTTAAGCAAAGCCTAGGCTTGGACCAAGAAGCAGTCTTCATAATAGAGCAGGGAAACACTGGATGGTTCAAAATCAGGAAAGGTGAGTGTCAGGGATGCATCCTGTCTCCATACCTTTTCAGTCTACATGCAGAACAGATCATTCGGGAAACTGGGCTTTAAGAAGGAATGTGGCATCAGGATTGAAGAGAGATTCATCAACAATCTATGTTATGCTTACTGAAATTTAGGAGAACCTGAAATGCTTGCTACAGAAGGTAAAGGACTATAGTCTTCAATATGGAGTGAAGCTAAACATCAAGAAGACAAAGATTCTCAGCACTGGGCCAATTGGAGGGAGCACCATGATAGACGCAGAAGAGAGGTAGTTAACAATTACAGCTTGCTAGGCACCACTATCAATACTCTTGGCACAGCAGTCAGGAAATCAAAAGATTCATTGCATTAGGTAAATCTCTGTCATGGACCTGTCTAGAGTACCTAGACTAGAGACAAAAGTGTGCCTGATCCAACCCATGCATGGTCTTTGCAATTACTTTCTATGCATCAGAGAGCTGGACAATGACTCAAGATGACAGAAGAAATTGATGCTTTTGAGTTGTGGTACTGGAGAAAAGTCTTGAACATATCACGGAATGTCAAGAAAACAAATAGATCTGTCTTGGAGAGGGTGAAACCAAGTTTCTCCTTGGAGGCTAGAAAATTGAAGCTCTGTTTCACATACTTTAGGCATGTGTCCAGGAGGGAGGGACTGATCCTAGGAGAAGGATACCATGCTTGGAAGGGTGGAGGGACAGCACAGGAGAGAAAAATCCCAGGTGAGATGGATTGATACAATAACGAGGGCAACGGGGGTAGATGTTTTGGAGTCAGTGAGACTAGCTCCGGACAGGGCAAGCTTCAGAGCTGTCATACATATGGTTGCTATGAGTTGCGGGCAACTGGATGGCACATAACAACAACATAATATATATACTGACTCAGGATAGAACAGAGTTCAGAACTACTATATATAGGGTCAGTGAGTTGCAAGTGCCTCAGTGGCACATAACAACAAAAGCAATATATTAAACATGTTATAAATATATATGTTGTTGTTGTTATGTGCTGTCGAGTTGCCTTTGCAACTAAACCTTGCTCTATCCTGTGCCAAACTCACTGTCTTCAACACACCTACCGCAAATACCCCAGACACTGAATCAATTAATTTCCAAGGATTGGTCTCTCCTTGAAACATGTCCAAAGTATGTCAGACGAAGCTTCAGAATCCTTGCCTCCAGTTAGCAGCCTGGTTTAACCTTCTCTAGGTTGTGCCTGTTCATTTTCTTAGCATTCTTCTCCAATACCACAGCTCAAAGGCATCAATTCTCCTGTCATACAGAGAGAGAGAGAGAGAGAGAGAATGTGTGTGAGAGAGAGAGAATGAGAGAAAATTAGAAGGATTTATTTCAAAGAAATGCCTCACTTGCATGTAGAGGCAAGTCTCAATGCTACATGTCAGACTGTAAGATAGAAATGTCTGGAGAGACATAATCCAAATCTTTAGCAGACATGTAGGGTCTCAGCCTACTGGATTTGGAGATGGCTGGCATCAAAGGCTAATAAGTTATCTGAAGTCATTACTGGGAAGAAGAGTTACAGATGGCTGTAACCCAAAATCCAAAAGTACAGCAGGCCACTGGTTTAAGTCTGGAGACCATAAGTCAGATGGAGATTTGACATAAAGCTCCCTAGAGTTTACCAAAGCCCAATCATAAATACAATGAAGACTATACCACTAAAGAAATCAGATAAGGTTAATCATATCTTTTTAAACCTGCTTGTAGTCTTGCCTTATTAACATCATAGAAGTGAGAATTTACAACACATGTAACACATTATACTGTGGATCATGACTATATGGACACACAATATGAACCATCACAGATATAAATATAAATTTAATTCATTACCAAGGTGAAATAATTCTACCGAGATCTTTAGTAGGTCTGTTAAGAATATTTTACATAACAATCGCTTAAATAATGGTTTTAAGTTGAAAAGAATTGTGAAGGAACTGCTTGACTGAGTGTGTTTATCTGATAAGTAGATGCAAGTCCTCATATTTCCTGTTTCTAATTTTAAGAACAGCACAGGAAGCTCGTCTAGTATATCTTTTGCATATATTGCCCATAAGTGGAGCTTGGTTTAACAAGTCTACTTAAAATTGGTTTCTTGCAATTTTGACCAAAACAATCCTCTTAAGTAACATCTATAACCTCAACTCCAAGGGCTGAACTGTTATACCAATGTCACACAAGGAAAAAAACCCACAAACTCACCGTTGTGTTTTCTAATCTGTTTTTTCCTATTTTGCGCGTGTGTGTGTGTGTGTGTGTGTGTGTGTTTGTGTACGCTACTCCCATGCCTCACCCTGTAGCTACATACGCTGTTTTCTTAAGGAGCTTTGGTAGAATAGTTTTCTTTAGGACTCCTGGTCACATACCCTGGAGTGTGGGTTGATGCTAATCAAAAGGCTGTTTGTGGCCAGTGGTTTAAATCCACCAGCTTCTCTGCAGGAGGAAAATTGGGCAGCCTCCTTCCTTTAGGATTTATAGCCTCAGGCACCTAGAGGTGTGTCACTATGGATTTGCACCAATAGCAATGAATTTGAGATACACTAAGTTAAGATCTTCTTTAGAAAACTGAAAAATAGGTTGTCACTCTGGTCATTTTCTTTTATTTCCCCCCACCACCATTTCTTTAAGTGACCTACCTCTCCTTTACACACACCCCATAATTTAGGCATATATTTGGACCCTACCTACCCTTTACTGTTGATTTTTTTATGAGGCTTATTGCATTATTTGGTAGCGGAGGCATTGAGAACTCTAATAGCCCCAAGTTATTTCATAAAGTTGTAAGCTACTTTAAAAATAATGAGATTCAAGTATTCCATGGAAATCAAAACATCTGAAGCCATCTGTTCTTGCTATACTCTCAAGTGGCTGCAACATCATTATGCATCATTTTTCATTTGCCCTAACTCCTTGATGAGACCAGGAAGTGAAATATGTGTTGAAAGAAAACTTATTGACCCATATTAACCAACAATATATTCCATATCTTTCTCCATTCCTTTAACTGTACTTTTAATGCAAGAAGTGGTTTAAACCACCAATCTGCATTTTCCTTACCATGCTTTGCTTCACTGATTTTTTTTAAGGTTTCAGACACTGGCACACATATTCAGCCACATTATAGCATATTCATATACATTAATCTGCATGACTCCAAAATGAAGCTACTACTTTACCCATAAAACTTATCATATATTAATGGCTCCTTTAATACCCGAATGTGCTTGGAATTGAATATTGTTTTTAGGTGTTTGTTTTGTTTCTTTGTTTGTTTTTTAGGCTTATTTACAGGAGAATATCCACTCGATAACTTGTTGTACTGTATATAGCTTTATGGTACCACTTAGTTTTTCCTTATATAATGAAATATAAAATATTTTACCCTTATGAAACCCTCATCTTAAATTGATGTAGAAAAACTTCCCATTGTTGAACACTGACTGGAAATAAATACACAATCATGTTGTACTTTAGCTCGGCTGATTAGAATGGGACATTCTTCTTGAAGAGTTTGTAGTGAGCTGTATGGATGATAACAAATTATGGCTATTATTGAGAAGAATACGGATTCCATAACACTTAATTGTGCTAATACAAAATCTATACCTAGACCAAGAAGCAATTGTCCAAACAGAGCAAGAGAACAGTTCATAGTTTAAAATCAGAAAGGATGTGCATCAGGGTTGTATCCTTTCTACATATGTATTCAGCCTGTATGCTGAATAAATAATTCATGAAGCTATGAGGAAAGATGTGGCATTAAGATTGAAGGAAGACTCATCAATAATATGTGTTGTGCAGATTGTGTATTACTTGCTGAAAATGAGTCCGATATAAAAAGTTTGCTGCAGAAGATCAAAGACCTTGAGTATGGATTGCATCTCAACATTAAGAAAATGAAAGTCCTCACCACCAGACTAATAGTTAACATTATGATGATGGAGAAAAGACTGAAGCTGTCAATTATTTCATCTTGCTTGGACCAAAAGTCAAACCCCTTGGTACCAGCAGTTAAGAAATCAGATGTGTTACATTGGGCAAGTTTGCTATCAGAGACCTCTCCAAAATGCCGAAGAGCAATGATGTCAGTTTGAAGACTAAAATTTCCCTGATTCAGGTCATGGTTTCTTCAACCATTTGCTATGCGTCACAGAGCAAGACAATGAATAAGGATGACAGAAGAAGAATTGATGCCTTTTTGTTGTGGTCCTGGAAAAGACTTCTGAAGATCTCATGGACTTCCAAAAAAACAAACAGATATGTCTTGGGAAAAGTGCAATCCTTGGAGTCAAAGATGACAAAGCCTGTCTTTCATACTTTGGACATGTAGGTAGGTGAGACTATTCCTTGGAAAGCAACATCATGCTTGTAAAGATGGGGGGTCAGTGAAGGAAAGGAAGACCCCTATCAAAATGCACAGACATGGTGATTTCAGCAATGGCTCCAGTGTGTCAGAGGTGATATAGGGCAGGGTTCACAGGGACTGCTTAGTCTCTATGAATCATTCATACTTGACTCAACGACACCTAACAGCAGCAAAAACAGTGAGCTGATCAAGAGAACATCAACTTTTTCTTCTCTGCCTATCTTGCTAGGATTGTAGCAAATCTTCTGACTAGGCCAACAAAGCTCCCTCCTACCTATCTTTTTGGTAGCTCCAAAGAAAAAAAACTGAAGTTTTACACTGAGTAAAATGTAGCTGAGTTGAAATGCTCCAACATTCTGCTAGTCAGACACCTCTTCACGTTTAGAGTCAATTTGGTTAATGAAGGTTATAATATTAATTTTTTAAAAAACCTCACAAGGAGTTCTCAGGAGACATTTTAGTCATTTTCATCTAGATCCTTAAGATCCAAGCACCAACATAAATCTCCTTTATATGAAAACTCTCAAGCTGAGGACCTTTATTTCACATTCTCTTGTGCCAAGATGATGGTGCTGACATGGAGACATTCAATGATGAAGCACAGAGGCCAGGATCCTGGTTAACTCCTCACACATATGACTGCGTATTCTGTAGGTGTTTCTTTCACCTCTCTTGTTTGTCTTGGGTTTGTGTTAGTGACAGAATGGTTCAGGGAAGCATAAACAACGTTCTTGTTTCTTGCCTCCACAGATGGCTTACAAGAAACCCCAGGTTCCTCCTGTGTCCTGAACCAAGGATCACTGTCATAAATCCCAGAGTCTGAAGGCAGTGTTCTGGAGTTTTGCCTGGTACCCACTTCAATCTGCTCACTCCCAAAGTTCTGAGGAACAGCAGCCTATAAGCAAGGAAAAATAAATTTAAATACCACAAAAGTACATGTTTGATGTATATCAGCAATGACCTGACTCATGGGTGAACACTCACTCACTTATGACTCAGAGGTTAAATATACTTTCAAAGACCAAATGACGAACTTCCTCATATATGCTATTGACAGATTTGTAACAGATTCCATTATTAAAGCACGAAATGTTTGAGGACTCCTGTGTCCTCAAATTATCTTTTGGTTCATTATATATTGCTTTGAAGGTCATTGAACACTTTACAAACCTTCAAAATTAAAAGCATAGCACAAAGTAAAAGGAAATAGAAAAGATGCAAATTTTAGGCAATTTACATTTTATTAATTGAAGCAGGAGTGGAATCTACTAGGAAAGACCTAAATTTTAGGCAATTTACATTTTATCAATTAAAGCAGGAGTGGCATCTGCTTCCTAAATAACATGCTTCCAGAAACTCTATAAACGTTGATAAATGTTGATAGTTGTAGAGGGGCCTCAGGCCTTTTGTTCAAAGAGTTGCTATGAGCCGTGCTCAACTCAAAAGGCAATCAACAACAAAAACAACAGCAGCACCTGGTGGATTTGAACTTTATGCCTTTGTGTTGGTAACTTACCTATAACCACCAGAGCTCTCTAGTAATAGCATGTTGTTGTTGTTGTTATGTGCCGTCGAGTCACCTGCGACTCATAGTGACCCTATGTACAACAGCCCTAAACTCCGCACTGTCCTGTGCCAATCGCACTGTTTCTGACACTCCCATCCCAATTATCCCAGTCACTGAA
>NW_006399915.1:6911757-6921954 GCF_000299155.1 Elephantulus edwardii
ATATAACCTGCGTTTATGCCTCTTAAAAAATGTATTTGCTATGAATAAGTCATTGATTGTGAGTAATAGCATAGTTTAGAAAAATAAAGTATAAATCAGAAGAAGTCATTTTTAAGTGAGCTGAAAGCATACATATTATTAGTTACTAAATATAGTTAGAACTCAAAGCATAGAAACTCAAAATTGTTGTCAGGAGACAAATGTAGACAAAAAAAATCTTCAAGTAGTAGTGACTTTGTCTCATATAATTTAAGCATGATATTAAGAGGAGTCAGTCCCTGACAAAGGACATCATGTTTAGAAATGCAGAGAGTCAGCATATGAGAAAGAGGAAGACCTTCAAGAAGAGGGATTGAAACAGTGACTGTAACAACTGGCTCAGGAATATCAGAGATGATGAGGCTGTAGTTCAGATCTGTTGTTCAAAGTGTTTCTTTCACTCATACTCAACTCTACAGCATACAATAACAACAACATAGGGTGGTGCAAACAGATACATAGTGCACTACATCACCCGCCCTTTGAAAGATTGGCAGCTTGAAACCATGCAGAGGCATCCTGAAAGAAAAATCTGAAAATCGACTGCCAAAACGTCATAGCTGTGAAAATTCTATGGAATGCAATTCTAGTCTACACTTGTGTCTCTCTATGAGTCAGAATCAACCCAGTGGCACCTAATTTGGTTTTTTGCTTTACAGTTATTTTTGCCTCAGGGGAACACACACTACCAAGACTGTATCTTCGAGTTTCACATGCCTTACAACTTCCGGGAAAGAGTTAAATTTTTAGAAGTTATAAATTTATTACAAGTTTTCTTACAATTTTCATTTCTTTATAGCCATTCTTAACCACACAGGGGTACATATGGTAAAGATGGTGGCCAGAAAGGTGCACCTTTGTGTTAGCAGCACAACTCCCTCTACTCTAAGCCACCAGAGCCCCCATATTAATTCCAAAGGTTATTTACTTTTATTTCAATGATGTCTGTCAATTTTTGATGCTGAGGGCAGGCCTAAAAATGAGATCAAATCTATAATCCATGACTCTCTATGTGATTGCTTAATCCTTCATTGTTCTCACTCCCATGAAGGCTTTGCTGTTGTGTTTTTTAGATGCTGTTAAGCCAAAACCAACTTGCAACAGACCCTCCAGGAAGTTCACAGAGGCTGTAAATAGAATAGGAAGACATTACTCATCTTTTTCTACAGAGCAACTGGTGGATTTGAACCCCTATTATAACTCTTAAACAGAGTTTAACCAGACAAGCATATCTGGTGGTATCTGGAGAAAGTTAGATATTATCTGCCGAGTGCATGGTCTGCCTCTGATGGAGGTGCTTGCCCAGGAAGTAGCACTAAGTCTAGATAATTGGAAGAGGCAGTGATTGCTTTAACCTTCACAATCTCTTGACCAAAACAGGATGTGTCCAATTTCCACTGACAGGAACCCTGTTAAGGTCAGTAGAAGGAACAGTAGAGAAGAAAAGACTATCATGGGACCTAATAGTCATAAAGCTGAAATATACTGACAAGATCTTGGTTGTACTTTTGAATCTATTTAAGTCTATTAATTCAATTACCCAGCTTCCTTCCTAAGAGATAGCTCATTTCCTTGATGAATTTTGTTAGAATGAATAGGTTAAAATAAAGCATGGTACTCTACTGTGTGACTGAGTGTTCCCTGGGAGCCCATCAAGGTGGGTAGGCAGCCCCAGGCTTACTTAAAGTACTTGATATACTTAAGTATTGAGCCATAATTTACATACTATAAAAAAAATTCCTTTTAAAAAGGTATGATTGTTGAGGAAAAAAAAATATAAAAAACTTTGTAAGTAAACCAGTACAAAATAAAAATTTTAAAATAAAAAATGTCTGATTGTGCCAGTCGAACAAAAACTCCTTTAAACCATTAAAGAACTATTCTTGAGTTAGATCAAAACTCTAACTTTTGTATAAACCTGCCTTTTTAAAAAACAAATGGCTTTTCTTTACATTGAATTTTTATTCATTGGAATCCTAAATAAAGTCTGTCTTAAAAATTCTTTGGTAAGTCAAACGAAACAACTATAATTTCAGAAAAAGACATAAACACCTTAAAACAATATTCCCAAATAAAAATGTACCCATAGAAAAACACATTTTTAATTCAACTTCAAGTTATAAATGATGAATCCACCTTAAACAGAAAAAAAAAACCATTATCACATTTTAACCAACTGAGAATTTGCTGGCCCAGCGAACTGATTATTGTTTTAAATTATTTGAAAACTCTTGGGTCAGTTGTGTCAGGATGTTGAATTTTTGTTTTTTTCTACAAGATAAGAGAACTAATATTTAATGAAATCTTCATATCTGGGGAAACAAAACTCTTAGAGCCTAACATAATGCATATTGATACTTGCTAAAAATTCAGTACACATTTTCCAATTTCTAAGTTTGTAATTAGGTAGTTTTTTGGAGAAAGCTTGGTATCACTTAATGTGAAATGTAGAATTACTGGCCAGATCTTTCTCTAATATTTTTGGAGCTTTCAAGGAGATGAACCCATTGCCACTGAGCTGATTCTAACCTTATGAGAACTATGTGTTACATATTAGAACTGCTTTTCTTGGGTGTAATCTCATTGGAAACAGATTGGTAGGCTATTTCTTTTGCTCAAGAGAATCATTGTTGTTGATATGTGCCATCAAGTCAATTCTAACCCATAGTCATCTTCTAGGACAGAATAGAACTATTTTAGTGAATTTCCCAGGCTGACGTCTTTACAAGCAAACCAAAAACAATTCCTCAAACTCATTGTCATTCAGTTGAAATCAACTCATTGCTGATGCCCCACTGAGTTGCTAAGAAGGTAAATTGCACTGGAGGAGATTACCCATCTTTGTCACTAAGAGATTCTGATGGGTTCAAACCAGGTAACCTATGGTTTGGTAGAGCAATTCCCTATACAATAGGTCACCTGAGTTCCTATATTTTCTGATAATGAGGAACATCTCTTTATTCCTATCACTCCTTACTGAGATCAGGGTGGCGGGGACGGAGAAGTTTGACTGCAGTAGTTTATTTTTGACCCATTATTTGTATTTCATTAGTGATTAATATTTTTTCTCAAATATATCGTAACCTTGGTTTGTCCACTTGCTGCACAGAGGTGACTTGTAGTTGCTGTGAAGCCGAACACTGTAACATTGAGTCAAATGCGAGAATGGTTACTCATGGTAGACAGTGTTTGGTGGAGCTCCCCAATTAAAGCAAGCTTGGAAACAGGAGTGGCATCCACTTTCACAATAGTTTGCCTCTGGAAACCCTATGAACCTGGAGAAAGGACAAAAGTTATATAGGAGGTTCCCAGGACTTTCATTCATAGGGTTGCTGTGAGTTACCTATGACTCGACAACACTTAACAACAGGAGAGAGTGAGAGGGAGAGAGAGAGAGAGAGAGAGAGAGAGAGAGAGAGCGCACGTGCGTGCCAGTGCGAGCAGTGGGCCTAGTGGACAGAAAGCCACCCTCCCAAGCCAAAGGTGGGTGACTCTACTCTGTGGTCCTCAGGCCTGCCTGTAATTGTTTTTGGTGAAACGTTCTTCTAGGTCGTGTAACCCTGGTATATCCACTTGCTATACAATGGTAACTCGTGGTTGCTGTGAAGCCTAACACTGTGACACTGATGAGCCAAATGCAAGAATGGTTACCCATGGTGGACAGTGTTTGGTGGAGCTTCCCGATTAAACAAGCTTAGAAGCAGGAGTGGCATCCACTTCCATAATAGCTTGCATCCGGAAACCCTATGAACCTGGAGAAAGGACGAAAGTTATGCAGGAGGTGTCCAGGACTTTTGTTCATAGGGTTGCTATGAGTTGCCCGTGACTCAATAGCACGTAACAACAACAACAACAACACATTGTCCTATCTTACATTCTTTTCTGAGCTTCAATATTAGTGCATCACTAAGCACCAAATAACTAAACTTCTTTTTCAAGAAATTATAATAAACATTGCACTGCTGTCCAAACATCCTTGGCTCATTCTGGTGGGGCTCTTCCCTGATGAGCCCACACAGAATCAAGGATGTTTGCCCAATAAGTAAGCCTCGCTATCTGCCTGTGTCAATTACAATAAATTCCAGTCATCTTATGAGGTTATGAATCTGTTTATTCCTTCATTAACCCCCTGTTCTTTTCCGGAAATACTTTAAGGTGTGCCTGTGAATGTAAGTAAACAGAGCAGAGCCAAGATTCTGCTGCTCAGGTCCTGACTTTTCTGCTGAGGAGTCTGATGAAACTTTGTGTCCAAAGAAAAGAGAAAATAGGCATACTTTTCAAAAGAGATCACAATCTATGTAGTGCTTAGCACTGAGCTGATGCATGGCAAGTGTTACATAGATTCATTAAATAACACACATTGAGCACAACTGGATTTGCTTGAATAGATATATCAAACATACCAGGTTAACTTCCCTTCTAGTTGAATCCAAAGACTTCTTTTGTTTCTCTAAAAGACAAAAGAGGAAATAAGAAACCAAAATGAGTAAAGAATAGCATAGGACCCTTCCTCAATTCTTAGAAGTTGGGGTTTAGAAGCAGATTGTTAAAGTTCATTGACAAGGTTGGTCTTCTCTCCACCCAAGGCTACTGCTGCCCTCACTTGCATAGTAGTGGCTGTGTTGTTACTGGTTTATTAGCTGTGGCTAGTGCGATATACATCACTCAGACTGTGAGAATTCATGTTGGCCATTTCACCACTGGCTCATCGCTTCTTTCCATCTCTCTTTCATTGCTGCTGAGTGGAAACTGACTCTTATCTGACCCTCCAGTGGGTGTTCAGAGGCAATAAATGGCAAGAGAAGAGATTGACCATCTTTCTTCCATGGAGCAGCTAGTGGATTTGAACAGCCTACTTTAGGTTTACAGTGCAACTCCTTACCCACTAGGCCACCAGAGCTACCTTTATCTAAGACACTGTATGGCATATCCAAGAGGAAGGAATAGAACCCAATACATCATATTACAAGGTTTGAAATCCTTGCACTGCAGACATCCTATGCTCAATAACTTTGCAGTCCTGTTACCATCATAAATAGAATCCCCAATTGCTTAGTCCTGTCTTTTCTTTCTGCTATTTTGAGACAAGTTACAGCAGCCTGAAAAAAGTAAATAATACAGAGGAACCAATGGAAGATCTCTAGAGTTGAACACCAAGAGTTGGAGTTATAAAGGAATTTATCAATATTCTGAAGAGACCTGTGCTCCAAAAGTCCTCATCCCAAAACCACAGAAGCATTTAAATCCAGACAAAGCTTCCTCTTGTGACAGACAGAATAAGGATTTCTATAACTACACTGTTACTGTGCCAGGGAAAAGGAATGGAGGCAGATGGAAGAGTAGATAAAAGGCAGGGGGGCGGGAGGGGGTAGGTGGTTCAGACCAGAGCTAGATCAAAATTCTCCCAACAGTCTTGTCTTCCTGTAAGTGGTTTTGATGGTTAAGGAAGACTTATAAGAGCAGAAAGTAGTTTAAAACTTTCACACTCTTCTCTTCATAATCAAGTGAGTATTTTTCAAATTCATTATTGTTGAGTGATAGTGCAATTTAAGTTTGTAGATAACAGGATGTGTGTGACTGGCAATGCTGTGGTGTGGCTATGAAAAAAGAGGGTGAGGTAAAATAACTCAAATCACAAAGATGTACTTATCTGAGGGATCATTGCAACCTTCCTTTCAATCCCTTAAGACTGAGAAAAACTTCTTCTCATATGAGCCTGCTGTTGTTATGGGACCATCCAGGCAGAACTGATTCGGACCTGATCTGCTAGCAGGTTTTCTAAGGTTATAAATAGCGTGGGAGGAGACTGTCTATCTTTCTCCTGAGCTGGTTCATTCTAACCTCATGCCTTGGGCTTGGCAGCACACCTCCTACTAGGCTACCGGAAATTCCTCTTTGAGCCTAAGATAAATAAAAATAAGAAATCCCCAGCAAAGTACAATGCTTATCACATTTCTGACTTGGGCACTGCCATAGTACACATGCCGGCTCTATCATTTAGGTGAACTTGCCTTAATCCACCTGACTTTCTGGTGTAAAAGATGCTATCCAGGAAAAAACTATGTATGGTGAACCCTAAGAGGTCATGAAAGAAAACTGCAGAAACCAAAGGAAAAGCTATCAACCAGCAGCCCCCAAGAATAGAACCCCACATGTGAGTACAGAAGGGTTAGAGGGGAAATGAAACCCACCTTGGTGCTTCCTCAGGCAGCGGAAGAGGCAGAAACATGCAGTGAAGAGCAGAGGCAATGCCCCCAAAGGAAGCAAACCATAAAGGAGCCATCTGTCTATCCTCTCTTCAGAAAGCGTTCCTGGTCTTGAGGCGCTGGTTGCATCTGAAATGTCAATGCTGAAAGCAGTTAGGAACTCTGAGGTAGGTTAGAATTTTCAGCATCTTCTACAGTGTTAAGGTCCCTGGTCCTTGTGTGGTATAAATTATTAAGTATTCCACTATTACTAAATGAAAGAGTAGAGGTTAACAAGAAGCACCTAAGAATAAAGGCCTGGTGATCTTCCAAAGGGTCACAGCCTGAAAACCCTAAGGCATGTTGTTCTACTAGGCATCACATGAGGCTGCCAGGGGCAAAATCTGCGCATGCCATCAGTTGGCCTTCTGCTTCATCAGAATTTGAGTGGAGAGGATTACAAGGGTATGTCTCCAATTCTCCCTCCAGAAAACCCTCCCTCACCTCTGCGCCTTCATCTATCTGGTGCTTTTTCGCTGAGTGCGTATGGCCCTGTATTATAATTTATTTTTTGCAAAAGTTCTAAATCTAGGGTTTACCCTCTGCAGAAATGCATTGTGACAACTGAGTAGAACTTTACCTATGCCCTTTCATTCATATTATTTACCCAAGCCATGGTATTTTTAATTGTTTCATTTATATGTAAAAGTTGGATAATGAACAAGGAAGCTGGAAGAAGAATTAATTCCTTTGAATTTGGTGTTAGCAAAGAGTATTGTGTATATTATGGACTGCCAAAAGAACAAATAAATCTGTCTTGGAGGAAATGCAAGAATAATGAGACTATGTCTCACATACTTTGAGCCTGTTATCAGAAAGGATCAGTTCTTGGAAAAGGACATCATGCTTGGAAAAAGAGAAGGTCAGTGAAGGAATGGAAAACTCTCAATGTGATGGCCTGGCACTCTGACGGCAACAGTGAGCCTAACTAAACACCGCGCAGATAGTGAGAGATAGTGAGGCTGGCTCCAGAGCAGGCAGAGTTTCAAGCTATGATACAAAGGGTCACTGTGAGTTAAAGTCAACTCAACAACACCTAACAACTACAACAACATTGAACTCTCATATTTACTGATAAGAAAAGCAAGGGAACCATAATTTGTATTCAGTCCTATGACTTAAGACGTGTTCTACTGTTCAAAGATTGCCCCAAGGTCAGATAGCTGGTAAGTGGCAGTTAGGACTTAAGCCAACTTCTTTCTGACACTGACTTCAAGTTCTTTCAACACAGCAAACTCTGCTTGGTTCTTAAGTGTACAGCTAGTGCTTTTTACGGTTAATCAGTATTGATGTGCATTTAGGCCTTGCTCATCCACAATAGGTTGCAATTCTTTTGTAGGTCATGAAAATAATTTAGTAGGTCACAAAGAGTATGTTTGTAAAAGTGAAGTAGAACAGGAAAATATCAGAATAGAATATATTCTACACACTAGAATTATGGTTCTCACCTGGAGCAACCTTACTTCCCAGGGAACCTTTGGCAAGTTCTAGAGATTTTTTTTTTCCTCTCTCACACAATTGAGAGGGCAGAGAAGCTAGCAGCTAGTAAATAGAGGCCAGACATGACGTGAAACACCCTCCATTATCTAGGGAAGCTTCTTCTACTTATGTCATTAGAAATTCTCCAGTTTAAGATGTCAATTGTGTAAAGATGCACATTGTGTAAAGTGGCTTGGTGTAAATTTGGCTTCAGGAAATTTTTGTTTTAATAAATGGCTGTAAGATACATATTTTTTAAAAATTGTGAGTTTCTGTTGTGCATTATGCAAACCAATTAGATGGAGACATTCTAAGACATTCAATGTCTTAGAATGTAATACTGGACTAAGACATTGTGTGTACGATTACTTCTCTGTAAGAGTGGTTTTGGATAAAGATGGTAACATGAGGTTTGATAATTCAGAGCGAAAGCA
This sequence comes from Elephantulus edwardii, assembly GCF_000299155.1. Classification (NCBI taxonomy): domain Eukaryota; kingdom Metazoa; phylum Chordata; class Mammalia; order Macroscelidea; family Macroscelididae; genus Elephantulus; species Elephantulus edwardii. The sequence continues at coordinate 6,919,955 of NW_006399915.1, forward strand.
AAAGCTTCGCTGACCATAGGACCAAGGTTGACTGGACATCCAACTGGTTGCCAAGAGTGGAAGGAATAGTTGCTTGTGAGAGGGACATGGGTAAGAATAGGACTGTGTTTTCCCCAATGCAAGGAGATGGAAACAACCCAACTGTCCATCAACAAAGGAATGACTAGAGAAGCTGTGGTATATTTACACAATGGAATATTATGCAGCACTGAAAAACAAGAACTCATAAATAGTATACAAAATAAGTGACCCTGGAAGCCATTATGCTGAGTAAAATATCTCAGTCACAAAAGGACAAATACTGCATAATGCCACTGTTATAAAACAAGACTGACATGGGGGTTGCGAGATAACTAAGAAAAGAGGGTACAAATAATGTACAGTGCATTGAAACAGATGAGGGAGAGAACTGTTTAAAAGGAATGTATGATTAGATATTATTTGCATGACAACAGTCCAGAATAAATGCTGCACAGCAAAGTGGACTGTGAGGGGGGGAATTGTGCAACAATGAAAGGAGCAAACTGGGGGGGGGTAAGGGAGGAAAATGTGCAATAATGAATGAATGGAAATCCAAGTTCTTTTTAAAAGTTCATTAAAATCTACATTAAAATAAAATTTAAAAAAAGAATAGGAACTAAGATCCTTAGCACAGAGAATCTAATATAGAGCAAATCTACTTGATTAAAACCCAACTTTCATTACAACTTTTCCAACTACCAAACAAGCTAATTTTCTTAATTTTATTTGACTAATTTGATACTCACTTATTAGGAAGGGCTCAGAATAATTTCCAGTCTGCTCTGAAATAGAAAAGCAAAATAAGGAATTGAAACAAGTGCTGGAAACAATAAGGGTTCATCACTTCCAGTCATGTTCAAAGTTGGAGAGCTTCTCTGAGAAGCCTTGAGTTTACAATTTAGTATTTCAGTCCAAAGCCAGTTGTTTACAATTCAGTATTTCAGTCCAAAGCCAGTTTGCATAATTTACTGATCAAAAGCACAGAGTGCCTTTGGCTATCCTGAGTTCATTTTGGGTTCAGTTATAAATGCAAAGAAAACCTGGATAAAAACACCATAACTCTCATCATTTCCTTTGATCTGTCAGCCTAATCAACTTATTGTGACACACTGTGGCCTCTGTCAAATATTTTGGCAATTGAAGTAACCGGAAAAGGAGGATGGAACACATGGCAAGATGCTGGGAACTCAATTTGAAATCTAGTTTATATCCATGTCTCTCTGCCCTTTTCCCTACATCTACTTAGTTGTACAGCTAATGATGACACTGCCTTTGTGCAGTTAGTAGTCTAGTATTGGCTGAAGAAAACTGAGTTGAAGGCCAATGCAGTTCTAGAAACTGCTTCTCAACTCTGCTAACGTCTGTTAGGACTTTGATTCACTATGGGAAATATTTGTTCTTCATACTGAAAAAATAATATTTTCTCAAGAGTATTCACACCCCTATGCGGTCACAGGTGTGTTCTTACAAAACCAAATCTTACTTTGACCATAAAATGCAAAGAAAAGTCAGATACAAACCCCACCCCAGAAAAAAAATCTAACATCCTTTAACAAGATATTTCAGGGGAGAAAATAAAATTCATTTTTCCTTCAGTATTTTATATGGCAATTAAAATACTTACCTGTCAATTAAAACATTTTACCTGTAACATTTAGCCTGATAATTCAAACTTCTCATGATTCTTGAATAAAATTCTGGACTATGTTTGTTTGTCTGTTTGTTCATTTCTTACTTGGTTTACTAAGTATTCCTAGATTCAGGTGGAAAAGGGATGGTTCTCCCACTCTTTCCCTATCTTTTCTGTTTTCACTGCATCTACAACTTAATTTCACACCTACCCTTATACAACATGATCTACTGTTAGAAGGAAAGCAAAGAAATAGGATGCAATTAATACTTCCTTTTTTCTTTTATCCTTGAATTATATTAACAAGATTTTTAAATTATTATTAATTTGTAAATTTTTTATTTTTTTA
>NW_006399915.1:6922877-6935036 GCF_000299155.1 Elephantulus edwardii
TTCTTAATATAAGCCCTTATCTGATATGTCATTACCAAATACTTTTTCCCAGTCTGTGACTTCCCTTTTACTTTGTTGGAAAAGTTTTTGGATGTGCATAGGGATTTGATTCTTAGAAGATCACATTCATCTATTTTATCTTCTCCTGGTTGTAGGTGCAATTCCTACTTTCTAAAGCATTATGATCTTTCATCAGACAAAAGCGTTTTTTTCACATATAATGGTAGTACAAGAAAGTATGTAACAAATAAGAGGCATAGACTTTAAATGTCATAAAATGTATAGCAAAGAGAAATCCCCTAAGGTAGTCATACATCTTTCATTTTAGACCTAGAGGAATGGTTGCATTTGAGAGTAAGGCTAGAATTTTGAGAGATGAAGAGAGACGAATGGACGCTCCACAGGGTGCAAGAACAACATGGAAAGGACCACAGTAAAGATATACTAGAGGGAAGTATGGCTGAAAGACTGAAAATAAGAAGTTCCATATGAAATTTAGAGACTATCAAGAAAGATAGACTGGGAGAAACTATGGGAGACCAGAAATGCTGGTTAAAAAATGAGTTCAATACAAAGAATGTTCTAGAGAGGCTTCCCCAGAAGAGTAGTCTTATAAAACCAGAATAATAAATGATTTGAGCTGATATGAACAAAAATAGAACAACCATAAAGAAAAAGAGTGTAGACAATTACTTAAAAGTGTTTAAAAGGAAAGTAATCTTATATCTAAGAGTAAATAAGGAAGGTAATCTTATGTCTAAGATGTACATAGAAGCTATCGCATAGTTATGAAGTGCTGTTAAATTGCTTCTGAAATATGGAGGCCCTGTGTTCAACAGAGGAAACACAGGCCTAGTCCTCACAATTTCTACGGTGCTCTGACCCTCTGTTGCTGACATTGGTCAGTCCATCTATTGAAGATCTTTCCATTTTTTTAACTGAAACTACCCAGAATCCAAACATGACATCTTGCTCCAGGAACTGGCCTTTCCTTCACACATCCAAAGTTGTTCTTGTTGTTATGTGCCGTCAAGTTGCTTGCGACTCATAGTGACCCTTGTACAAGAGCTCTAAACCCTGCTCTATCCTGTGCCAACCTCATTGTCTCCAACACTCCCACTACCCCAATCACTGAATCGATCCATCTCATCGAGGGTCTTCTTCTCCTTTATTGTCCCTCCACTCTCCCAAATATAATGTTCCTCTCCAAGGATGGTCACTCCTTGCAATATACCCAAAATATGTCAGACAAAGCTTCAGAATCCTTGTCTCCAAGGAGCAGCCTGGTCTCACCCTCTCCAGTATAAATCTGTTTGTTCTCTTAGCAGTCCATGGTATATTCAACACTTTTCTCCAGCACCACAGCACAAATTCTCTATCATCATCAATTCTCTATCATCCTTAGTCACTATCCAGGTCTCTGATGCATAGCATGCAACTTCAAAGACTATGGCCAGGATCAGGTGCAACTTAATCTCCAGCCTGACATTGTTGCTCTTCAGTACTCTGGAAAGGTCCTTCACAGCTGGCTTTCCCAAGGCAATTCCTCTCTTGATTTCCTTATCTGCTGGCACCAAGAGTGCCATGTGGAGCCAAGCAAACTAAAGCTGTGAACAATCTCAATCTCTTCACCATCCATCCTGATGCTGCCAATTGGCCCAGTGGTGAGAATCTTTGTTTTCTTGATGTTGTGTCTCAATCCATATTGAAGGTTGTAGTCATTGACCTTCTGCAGCAAGCATTTCAGGGCCTCCTCAGTTTCAACAAGCAGGGTTGTGTCATCTGCCTAACGCAGGTTGTTGATGAATCTTCCACCAATCCTGGTGCCACATTTCTCCTTGTACAGTCTAGTGTCCCAGATGATCTGTTCTGCATACAGACTGAAAAGGTATGAAGAGAGAATACATCCCAGTGTACACCCTTCCCAATTTTGAACCATGCAGTGTCTCCTTGCTCTGTTCTGACAAGTGTCACTTGGTCCAAGCATAAGTTTCGCATAAGCAAAATCAAATATTCTGGAATTCCCATGCCTTTCTACTTATTTAGCTGTTCATGAAATTTCTCTAGATAATATTTTGTCATTTTTAGTGTGTAAATCTTGCAAATTCTTGCCTAATTTTATTATGAATTTTTTTTATATTTTAAACAGAAGCGTTTTCACCATTTTTTCTTTGATTTGTTCTTTGTTAGTGTGTATTTGATTTTTTGTAAATTGATCTTGCATCCTGAAACTTTGTTAAATTTACATGGGCCCATAATCAACATCAAGGATGCCAGCAGATAAGAAACCAAAAGAGATGTTGCATTGTAAAAATCTACTATCAAGGATTTCTCCTAGTCCTAAAGAGTAATCATGCCAGTTTAAAGACTAAGGTGCACCTGATTCAAGTCATGATTTTTTTTGTCAATTATTTCTTATGCACCTGAAACCTAGGCAAAGAATATGAATGATTTAAGAAGAATTAATGCCTTTGAATTGTAGTGTCTGTCTTGGAGGAAATGCAACTGGGATGTTCTTAGAGGTAAAGATGGTGGAACTTCATCTTTTACAGTTTGGGCATGTTGTCAGGAAGGGCTAATCCTTATAAAATGTTATCATACAGGAAAAGGTGGAGGCTCAGAGAAAGAAAGTAAAACCCTAAAAAACAGATAGATTTAAGCAGTAATTGTAAAAATAGGCTCAAGAATCTCAGAGATTGTGAAGATGGTGCAGGACAGAGCAAGGTTCAGATCTGTTGTTCATAGGGTTGCTATAAGTAGTAGTAGTTGCTTAAATGATACCTAACAATAACAATACGTAAGGTTAAGTTATCTATAATAAAGATTATTTCAATTTTTTCTTTCCAATTTATATGGTTTTTATTTCTGTCTCTTGTCTGAGTGTTTTGATTAGAATTGCCAATGCTATTATGTGTGGAAGTGGTAAAAATCTTCAACTTTGTCTTGTTCCTGATGGTGTTTTTTTTTAAACTATTCTTTTTTAAAAATTTATTTTATTATTTTTGTGTGTGTACCATCAAATTGGATCTAACTGGTACAGGAGGAGACTGTCCCTCCTTCTCCAGCAGAGCATCTGGTGGATTCTGGGATTGCAGTGCAGCTTCGTGCCACTAGGCCACCAGAACTCCCTTTGTTCCTGATCTTAAGAGATCTTTACTCTTTTACCATTGAATATAATAAATAAATATAACACTGAATGTGGTAAAAGACTCATGATGACCCTATAGAAAACAGATCAGAACATAGACCTGTCCTGCATCATCATTATAATCTGTGTAATGCTCCAGCCCATTGTTAGAATCACTGTATCAATCCATCCACATGAGATTCTTCCTCTATTTTGCTTACACTCTACCTTTCAAATAGGAGAGAGTGAAACCAAGTTTCCCCTTGGAGGCTAGGATTTTGAAGTTCTATCTCACATACTTTGGGCATATGGCCAGGAGGGACTGGGGGACTGGTCCTTGAAGAAGGACATCATGTTCAGAACGCTGTAGGAACAGTGCAAGGAAAAGAAGACCCCAGTGAAATGAATTGACACAGTAACTAGGGCAATGGGGGTGGGTGTTTCAGAGTCAGTGAAACTGGCTCAGGATAGGACAGACTTCAGATCTGCTGCATAGAGGGTTGCTATGAGCTGCAGGCAACTTGACAGCATATAACAAAAACAACAACTACCTTCCCCACATGATGTCTTCCTTCAAGGACTTCCTTCAAGGTCCCTCCTAACCACAAGCCCGAAGTTTGGGACATTCATAAAATGAGCAGGTTTTTACTATCTCCTCTTCTTCCCTCTTTTTTGGTTTTTAAATTTTTTTTTCCATCTTGGTTTTGCTCAGTGTTGTGGACCACAATATATTTGTTCATACCCAGCAGGCAGATTTGTGCTAACCCGTAATGTGCTTTATATACAATAAGCAGTTCTACCTGGACTGCAGCCATGCCTGAGCACATTTAGTAGTACTGTGCTGAATAATGGTTTTAAGTGTAATAGTGCATGCCCTAAGTGTGATAAGGGCAGGGATCTCTGTGCAAAATGTGGTAAAAGGCCATCTTTATTCTAAAAACTATAATAACTCGATGGAAAAGTTCTCTGACAGTTCATGGTAAGGCTCACAGTATAGCTCCTCCTTGTAATTTGTATGAGACCCTAAACAAAGAGACGTTTAAGCCTCCTGCAAATCCTCAGCTAGCTTTTTGTATTTAGTTTCCAATTGGCTACTGAACCTGAGCGTCCAGAGTTGGCTGATTGCCTCAGACCTGACATTTAAAGTACTGAGCATGATACTTGACCTTGGACATGATAAATGGTGCTGACAACAGAATTCACACATGATACTCAGCTTTCATTTTCATTTCCCTAATCAGCTCTTCATGGCTTATTCTGTAGGGAATTGTGCTGCAAACCCAAAGACGGTGCCTTTATGGCAACTGGAATTCACCAATGGCTCCTTAGGAGAAAGATGGGCAACTCCACCCATGTGACTTTCAGGAATCTACTGGAGGGTCAGCTGTGGTTCTGACTTTAGGGTAACAAGTCTGTATTGAGTTTGATCAGTTAATAATGTTGACTGTATTTTTATACGCTTATACTCATTTTCATATCCTCTTTGGAGAAGGTGAAGTTAAATACTTCACTCTTTTTTTTTTTTTTTTTAGTGGAATGTTTGTCATCTTAACCTTGACCTGTTCTTGTTTTACTGCTTGAACCCATTGAGGAGATCTAAGGAGGAGCTGAGGAGGAGGCTGAAGCTAAAGTGTTCCCAAATGGGGTAGGTAATCAAGTTACTCATCCGTTTCCCTCTGTGTACATTATTAACAAATATGTAATTGTCTAAGCACAGCAACTGAAACATCAAATAATTATAAAACCCAAAAGTTAGAAATTATTAAAAGAGGAGGAAAAAAACCCTACAAACAAATAGCCAAGAAGATGTAATTGAATTGTCTTCTTGTCTAGTAATACTCCCTTTGTAATTCTCTCAATATTTCATTGATACACACTTGGATTTACAAAATAAATTCCAATATCTCTTAAAAGCAAGAATAATACCTTTAATATATGAGTGAAATGCAAACATACATCCATCATGACCTGTGCGATATGGTACCTTCTGATTTGCTACATCATAAATTCAATGTCTAACCTAGCAAATAAGAATATAGGGCTGCTTTTTTTATTAACAAAATGAGAAAAACATTAGAGGAGCTCAGTGTCTAGGACTCACCTGTAACATTTACTGTTATTGAGTGGCTTATAATTCATATAGCTGGAGACCTGTCAATCTCACATCAGTATAATCCACTGTCACTAGCAAGTATTGGTACAAAATGAAGAGTATAATTTAAAATAGTCTTACTTTTGTCTAATTGTACACTTTGATTAAGACTATCTCTAACTGGTAAACATTGTTTTTCTTCAAACTTGCACCAAGTCACATTAGGAGGTGGGAGAGTGCAGTACTGCATAGGACACTTCAGCTCAAATGAGGTTCCAACGGAAATAGTGTAATTGGATTGTCTCTTAATGACAAGTTTCTCCTCACATGGGTCTTTTCCTGAAAAGTGAAAATAAGAATAAAATCAGATATGCTCTTCAGTAATAATTATATTTTTGAAACTTAGACAATTTCTACCGTAATTCTCAAGCATAATTCTACATTTTTCTTACATAGCGTTTTACAGTAATGGGCTATCCCCTCCAGTGTAATTAACTGCCTCTGAGGGTCAACTATGGATCAACTCAACAGTATACAGCAATAATGTGATGGCACATTACAACAGTGACAGCAATGCTGCCTGTAGGAGTGATGGTTTTAGTGGTAAAAGCTTGCCTTCCATGCAGGAGACCCAGATTAGATTCCAAACCAATGAACTTCAGCACAGTCCTCTATTTTAGGACTACATGATTTTGTGATGCTGAACAGTTTTCAGTAGATCTTCCAGAATGAGACATATAAGGAAGGAAAGTCTGATGATTTAATTTAGAGAAACCAGCCAGTGAAAATCCTATAAGGTAAAGCCATACAATCCCACTGAGTGGTCACCATGAGTCAGGGACTTCCTCAATAGTGTCTAACAACAATAAAGCTACCTTGCAATTTTTTCAAAGAGCCTTTTGGTGAATACAACTCCTAACGGCCCTATGAACAACACTTTTAAACCCTGTCCTGTCCTGGGCCAACCTTACAATTACTGAAATGCTTGAGCTCATTGTTGCAGTTACAGTGTCAGTCCATCTGGATGAGATTTTCCACCCTATAGTCGACCCTCTACCGTCCCAAACACGATGTTCCTTTCCTAGGAATAGCCTGTCCTAGAAATATGCCCAAAGTATGTGAGATGAAGCTTTATAATTTTTGTCTCCAAGAAGAACTATGGCTACACCTTCACCAAGACATATTTGTTTGTCCTTTTGGCCGTCCATGGGACACTCGGTATTGTTCTCTAACATCACCATTCAAAGACATCAATTCTTCCTTTTTCATTGTCCGGCTCTCAGATATATACTAAGTAATTGAAAGACCAAGGCCTGAACCAGGAGTATTTTGGTCCTCAAACTGACATTACTGCTCCTCAATAATTCAGAGAGCTCCCTGGCAGCCACTTGACCAATGCAATGTGTCTCCTTATCTCCTGATTGCTGTTACCAAGGTTGTTGATTGTGGATGTAGGTAAAATGAAATCATTGACAACTTCAATCTTTTCTCTATCATGATATTGCTTATTAGTCCAATGGTGAAGACTTTTGTCTTCTTAATGTTGAGATGCAATTAATATTGAATGCTAAAGTCTTTGATCTTCTATGGCAAGCTCCTCAAGTCCTCCCTTCCAGCAATCAATGTTGTGTCATCTTCATAATGCAGGTTATTGATGAGTCTTCTTCTGATCTTGATGCTACATTCTTCATCATAGACTCAACCTTTTTGAATAATTTGCTCAGTATATAGATTGAATAGGTATGGAGAGAGGATACAACCCTGACCTGACACACAACAATCTTAATTTTAAACCATGTAGTCTTATCAATGAAATACCAATTGACTTGTTTCAATTAAGAGATGTAGCCTGGGATGCACTCACCAGTCTATGCGAGGAAATAGGGAGGACAACTGTCTAGCCAATGGATTGGAAGAGGTCCATATTTGTCCCTATTTCCAAGAAAGGTGATCCAACTGAATGCAGAAACTATCTAACAGCATCATTATTGTGAGGCTCTTGCTATAGAAGATCAAAGACTTCAGCATTCAATATTAATCATATGCAAGCAAAATACTGTTGAAGATAATTAAAAAACAGCTAGAACAGTACATAGATAGGGCAGTGCCAGAATTCAAGCAGGATTTTGAAGATATCCTGTGGCACCAGGGATATCATTGCTGATGTCAGATAGATCCTGGCTGAAAGTAAAGAATACCAGAAGAATGTCTATTTGTGCTTTATTGACTATGCAAAGGCATTTGACTGTGTGGATCATAACAAGTTGTGGTTGACATTGAGAAGACTAGGAGTCCCAGAGCACTTAATTGTCCTCATGAGAAACCTATACCTGAACTAGAAGGCTGTTGTGTCAACAGAACAGGGAAACACTTCATGGTTTAAAATTAAAAAGGAAGTGTGTCACGGTTGTATTCACTCTCCATACTTATTTAATCTATATACTAAGCAAATTATTCAAGAAACTGGACTCTATGAAGATTAATGTGACATCAGGATTGGAGGAAGATTCATCAATAACCTGTATTATGCAGATGACATAACCTTGTTTGCTTAAAGTGAGAAGGACTTGAAGCACTTGTTGCAGAAGATCAAGGAATGTAGCCTTTGGTGTGGATTGCATCTCAATGTCAAGAAAAAAAAAGATTATTACCACTGGACTGATAGGTAACATCATTATGAATTGAGATGAGATTGAACCTGTCAAAAACTTTCTCTTATTTGGATCCCCAATTAACACCCTTGGTACCAGCACTCAGGAAATAAGAAGACACATTGCACTGGGAAAATTTGCCTTTTGGAGTCTCTCCAAATTCATGAGGAGTAATGATGTCAGTTTGAGGACTAGAGTGAGCCTGAGTCAGGCCATGGTCTTTCTGATCACTCACTATACATCTGAAAGATGGACAATAAAGAGAGATGACAGAAGAAGAATTGATGCCTTTGAGCTATGGTGTTGGAGAAGAGCACTGAACATCACATGGACTGCCAAAAGAAAAAACAAATATGTCTTGGCGAGGGTGCACCAGGAGTACTCTTTGGAGGCAAGAATAAAGAGGCTTTGCCTCACATACTTTGAGCCTGTTGTTAGGAGGGGCTGTTCTTTGGAGAGGAATATATATAATGTTAGGAAGGGTGGAGATTCAGTGAAGAAGAGGAAGACCCTCAACCAAGTGACTACTGCAATGGGCTTTAGTGTGTTAGGAAGTGTAAGGATGGCATAGGTTAGAGAAGGGTTTAAATCCTTTGTTCATTGGGTAGCTGTGAATTGTACTTGCTGGCACTTAACAACAATAACAGTGTTCTCTTAGAACATCATAGCCAATTTCAGATGGATCTTGGACAAAAGCAGACACTACCAGAGGAATGTCTATTTTTGTTTCACTGACAATGCAAAGGCTTTTGACTTTGTGTATCATAACAATTTATGACTAATCTTGAGAAGAATGAGCATCTCAGAACACTTGAATGTGCTTATGTGAAACCTATACTTGGACCAGGAAGCAGTAGTCAGTACAGAGCAAGAAAATATTACATGGCTCAAAATAAAGAAAAGAGTGAATCAGGGATGTATCATATCTCCGTACCTTTTCAATCTATATGCGGAAGAGGTCATTTGGGAGACTGAACTTAGTGAGGAGAAATGTGGCATCGGTATTAGAGGAAGCCTCATCAACCTTCATTATGCAGATGACACAACTTTACTTGCCCAAATGAGGAAGCCTTGAAGCATTTGCTGCAGAAGGTCAAAGACTGTGTTCTTCCATATGGGTTGAAGCTCCACATCAAGAAAACAAAGATTCTCACCACTGGCCCAATTGGCAAGATCATGAAAGATGGAAAAGAGATTTAGATTGTTAACAATTTCAGTTTGCTCAGTTCAGTAGTCAGAAAATTAAAAGATGAATTGCATTAGAGAAATTTTCTATCAGAGACCTCTTCAGGGTGCTAAAGGAGAATGATATTAGTTTTGACACTAAGGTTCACCTGATACAAATCACAGTCTTTGCACTTGCTATGCATCAGAGAGCTAGACAATCAATAAGGGTGATGGAGGAAGAAAAAATGCCTTGGAGTTGTGGTGCTGGAAAACAGTATTGAATGTTTCATGGACTGCTAGGAAAACAAATAGGTTTATCTTGTAGAGGGAAAAACCAAGCTCCACCTGACATACTTTGGGCATGGTACCAGGAGGGACCAGTCCTTGGAGAAGGACATCCTGCTGGGAATGGTAGAGGGACAGTACCGGAGAGGAAGACATCAGATGAGATGGCTGGATACAGTAACAGGGTAATAGGGTTTGTATGTTGGAAACAATGAGAGTGGCTGAGGATAGGGCAAGGTTCAGAACTATTGCACATAGGGTTGCAATGAATCGCAGACTTATTACACATAACAATAAGAAAGCAAAACCCCTCACAATTTGGCCAGAAAAGGAACATCGTAATAAAGGAAGAAAAGTTTGAAGTTGTTAAGTATGTCATATTTCTGATCTACAGTTAACATGCATGAAAGTATTGGTTTTAGGTGCCGTAGAGCCGACTATGACTCAAAGCAACCCTATGAGTAACAGACCTGGACCTTGCCCTATCCTGCCCCATCCTCCTGATTCTGTCATGCTCAAGCCATTGTAGCAGTCACTGTGTAAATCCATCTTGTTGAGGACCTTTGTCTCTTTTGTTGACTCTATACCTTTCCCAAGGGAGGAATATGGGCAATCTTCTCCCATCTGATATCTTGCATGATGTCTTTCTCCAAGAACTAGTTCCTTTTTTAATATAAATAGTGTTTGTTGTTATTTTAATGAAAGTTTACAGAAAACATGGGTTTCCATTCATTCATTGTTGCATAGTTTTCTCCCTGTACCTCCTCTTCAGTTCACTTTTCTCTTAAAAACAACAAATGCTGGCAAAATTGTGGAGAAATTGAAACTCCTATTCATTGTTGTTGGGAGTATAAAATGGTACAACTACTATGGAAGGCAGTATGATGCTTTCTCAAAAATTTGGAAATAGAAATACCATTTGACCCATCAAGTCCACTACTTGGAATATATCCTAAAGTACTAGTTTCTTATAAAAAAATGCTCAAAGAAAGATGAAGTTTCACCACTCTTGCCTCTAAGGAATACTGGTTGCACTTTTTCAGCACATATTTGTTTTTTTCTTTTGGTAGTCCATGGTATGTATAGTCAATACTCTTCACCAACACCACAACTGAAAGACATCAATTCTTCTTAAATCTTCCTTATTCATTGTCCCACTTTCAGAAGCATAGGAAGCATTTTAAAATACCATTGCTTAGATTTTTGTTGTGGAGTAGACATCTTTAAATTGATATCTATGTTCTTTAGCATTTTGGAGAGGTCCAAGACAGTTGTTTTCCCCAATACAACACATCATTTGATTTCTCAATTGCTGTTACCATAGATGCTGAATGTTGATCCAAGTAGGATAAAATTGTTGAGAACCTCACTCCTTTCTCCATTTATAAGTAAGTTCTTCAAGTCTTCTTCAATTTCTACGAGCTAGGTTGTGTTATCTGCATAACACAAATTGTTGAATCTTCTTCAAATACTGGTGCCATAATCTTCTTTATATAGTCCAGTTTCTCAAGTTGGGGACTATTAATGTCTTTTACCAATGAAATATTAGTTCTTCAGTGGCAGAATTCATCCCAAACCAATGTTCTTCTCATGTAATCACCACCTGTCTGTAACTAGAAGCTCATATGATATGATCCTGAACAAGTTTTAATGGAGTTATAGACTAGGATGATTAAGAAGAGAGATGTGATGATTTATTTCTGAAAATAAGCCAGTGAAAACTCTATGAATCACTATGGTACACTATATGATCAATAAATTATGTGGTTAGGGCAGGATCAAGATGCTTCATTCAGTTGTGCTTGGAGTCCCCAGAAATAGGAGGCTGACTCAAAACAATGCTAACAACATCATTTTTCCAGTAAGACTAAAGCTAAGCAAATGACCTGAAATTATTTTCTCTTCAAATTCCTTTTCCTGCAACCTCAAATTAATTTTCTGGGTCTGACTTCATTTTGAACCATTCTTTGTCTCAGGAATATATTCCACACACTTCCCTTATTAATTTCTCTTGCTCAAATCGAAGTGTTCTGAATAGATTCGCTGTGTCACAAATTAAAATGATATGAACAGACCTGAGATTACCACCAACCTTCTAAAGATGAAGAAGCAGAACTCCAGGGTACAAATGATCTCACCTACCATTACTCAACTAGTCATAGAGTGAACTGGGGTGAGGGGAAGCTTTGGGATTAATGCTTTCTGTACCACTTTGCCTAGAACAATATCTCCATTTTCTTCTGTTTCCTTGTCCATAAAAATATTTTCTATTTTAACTTATCCCTAATATCCAACAAATTCCTCACTATAAATACTACTCAAACTTCACCAAACTTTGCTCAGAATAATCGGAACTTGAAATTTCTATAATCATATTGAGACAAGGGACTTGGCAAGAACTCTAGAACTTTTTTATTTTAATTGCAACTTCTCTAAGACCTTAAACAAGTTCACTTTATAACTTCCTAATTAAACTGTTTCCCAAAGTTCTGATTAAAAATGAAGACAAGTTTTGGGGATGAGGTTTCTAAAAAATTGAAGATAAAGGGTGTGATAATTCATCAAAAGGAAGTTCCTTTACACCAAAACACCTAGATGTGTTTAGACTCAGCAAAAAGCAAGGATTCTAGCTGAAGAAAGACCAAGCAAAACCCTGTTTGTAGGAATCTGTTCCTCTCCCTTAAGATAATGACCAATATCAGCCACCTAACTTCCCTTTTTGTTTGCTCAGATAAGTCAATAACCATTTTGGAGCCTATAACAGTGATAGCACTGTGTTAAACTTTTTATGTACAACTTACCATGATCCTACGAACAATAAATCAGAATCTTAACTT
>NW_006399915.1:6936706-6938063 GCF_000299155.1 Elephantulus edwardii
AGCTTACCTCTGAAAACTCAATGAACAGTGCTCAGGCCTTTCGTTCACAGGTTCACTATAAGTCGTCTATGACTTAACAGCACCTAACAACAATAAATAAACACCTGCTCTTCAGAAGTTTACCATTTAATAAATGTGGCTAAATTAACAAATGACAAGGCAAATTTTCTGGAATAAATCTCTTTCATCTTCATATTATTTATCTGGTCTAAACCAAAACTTAAATGGCCCTGTATGGTAGCTGTGAAGGTATTAGATACAGTCCCTATTTTTACATTGCTTACTCAGCAAAGAGAGATCATGACAAATAGAAGAATGATGTAATATGATAAATACTTGCAAATTACATTTCCTGGGATTGCAGAGTATTAACTGAAGCTGGAGCTATTGAGACAAGCTTCCCAAGAAAGGTTAAATTTAAAATTAACATCAATTAAGAGATGAAACTCAATGAGTAGCAGTTTGACAACCAGAGCAGTGAATGGAAAAAGGCATGTATTTTAAAACTGAGAAATAGGAAGAGCTATGGGATAGAGGCCAGAAATCTCATGGCTGATTTAAGGTATTGGTATATACTTGGATCATGGTTTTCCAAAATAGCATAGAGACCCCTCGTTCCCTGAAGACATAGGAGAAATTTAAGCTTTGCTTATTTACTATGAGAAAATATAGAACCTACTGCATTTTGAGATGTTCAAACATAGCATGGAAATAGCCAAAAATGAGTATATTAATTTGAATCTGGCTGAGAAAGCTATTGGTGGCATAACCTGTAGTGAGTTGAGCTCCTAACTTACTTGAACATGACAACTCAAATACATGGAAACTCTGGTAGCATATCTCTTTTGACTCAAATCCACCACTGTTGTCTACAGAGAAAGATGGAAAATCTCCTTTTGGACAATGTATAGTGTCTTGAAAACCCACAGAAGGGTCAGGTATGAGTTGGTTCTGAAGAATACAAATACTTTGCACACTTCAGACAGACACACAGTCTCAATGCTCCTCAAGTTCTTCGATATAAAATGAAAAAATTAAATTGCAAAAAATATGAAAGTACTGGCCCATTCTACTTGCCTAGGAAACTGTCAACTCAATGATTCACAAAAACAATAACACTCTTCCCTCTCACACACAAATACATATGCAACTTCACCTCCCTCAGTGCTTACAGTTAACACTATAAAATAATTTCTACGTCTCTCTTTCAACTAGTGTATTTTATCTTCCCATTTATTCATGAGACTATCATCTTATGCTAGTGGCATAACTGAACGTACTTTCTAGCTTCAGTATTCTGTGAATAAACACTTTGTAGGAAAGCAAAAATAAATCTAGATGAGAGCTAGCAATTAAT
>NW_006399915.1:6946656-6949766 GCF_000299155.1 Elephantulus edwardii
TCAAAGCAACCTAATTAATATTTGAGTTTTCTAAGCTCTAATCTCTATGAGCGTAGATGGGCTGATCTTTCACAGAGTGGCTACACGCATTCAAGCCACCAATTTTTCACTTAGCAGTCAAATGCTTAATCTCTGTACTCCTAGGGCTTCATTATGACACCTTCTTATTGTTGCTGTTAGGTATCATTTAGTAAACTATGATGCATAGCAATACTATGAACAACAAATCTGAATTTTGCCCTACCCTCTACCATCCTCACAATGTTTAAACCCTTTGTTGTAATCACCATATCAGTCCATCCTGCTGAGGGTTTTCCTCTCCTTCTCTTTCCCAGCATTATATCCTTTCCCAAGGACTGGCCCATCCTAACAATATGCTTGAAGTACATGAGATGAAATTTCACCATCTTTCCCTCTAAAAAGCACTCTGGCTACACTCTCTCTAAAACCTATTTGTTTGTTTTCTTGGCAGTCCATTGGGATATTTAGCACCACAACTCAAAAGCATTGATTCTTCTTATGTCGTCTTTATTCACTGGCCAACTCTCAGATGCAAATCAAGTAATTGAAAAGACTATATGACCTGTATCAATCATACATTAGTTTTTAAACTGACATCCTAGCTCTTCAACACTCTGGAGAGGTCCCTCACTGCAAACTTTCCCAATGTAGCAAGTCTTTTAATTTCCTGACTACTGGTACCGAGGTTGTTGGCTGCTGTTACCAAGGTTGGAACTGCTGGTACCAATTAATTTGAAATCACTGACAATGTGTATCTTTTCTTCTTCAATTATGATATTGCCTATTGACCCAGTGGTGAAGACTTACTTTCTTGATGTTGAGATATAATCTGCAGAAAAATTTATGGAATGTTTTATTGTGTCATGTGAGTAGTTATGAGTAAATTAGTCAATGGTGTAGAACAAAAATAGCTAACTACATTTTATTAAAGTTGAAATGTCTATAAATTATTCCATTTAGGCAATCAGTAAATTGTATCACTAATGTGAAGTTTTATTTTCTCAATTTACTCTTTAGTTTTATGACAAACTAATGCTGTGCTTTACAGAGAAAATTTACCAAGAAAAAGACATCTTGTTTGTAAAGATATTAAAATTCAATAAAACATTTCACTATGAAGTAAAGTTTTAAAAATATACCTCACAGCTCTATCTCTGTTTCACTGTTTTAAATTTAAAACAGAAGTTCAGAGATGTTGGTTTCATAGAAAGAGAGAAATGAAACCATTTAGGTTCTATTTCTCCAGTGACTGTGGTGTCCATATATACTTAGACTCTGCTTAAACAGAGAGAGATTGTAGTTTCATGGAGACTAGACACAAACTGCATGAAGGTACTACTGGTGATTCACACTGTGAATTTGCTCTCAAAATAAACACATGGTAGTGGAGCCCATCTGGAGCTCTGATGATACAGTGGTTACACCTTTGAATGTTGACAAAAAAAAAAGATCAACAGTTCTAACTGGACATCTGTTCTACAGGAGAAAGGATATAGGAGCCTGCTTTCACTAAAGTTAAAGCCACAGAAATCTTATGGAAAAGTTCTACTTTGCCCTGCAAGGCCAAATGTGTTACAATCAACTTGGTATCAGTGGATCTAGGGTTATTTTTTTAGGTGAGTCTGTCTATGTCTAGTGTCATCTCTATAACTGGGATGTTCTCTGAGTAATGTTCATTTAATATACAGTGTTTATGAAACTATCTCTCTCTCATTTCCATCAGGTAGGAATCAACTCATTGGGTTTTCTGAGGCTACAAATAACATGGAAGGCAATTGTCCATCTTTCTTCCATGAAACCATTGGTGGATTTAAACAGGCTTTTCATTACTGTGCACCCACTGTGGACTTTGCCACCAAACTCATATCAAAGGATAAGAACTAGAATTATGATAATTAAAAACTTACAGGTATGCTATTAAAACAGTAAACATAGTTGTTTAGAATTTAGACCAAACTTGAAAAGAGAGTAATGGTGGACATAGTCCAATGGTAATTAATTTTGTAAAACATAATGAATGAGAATGATTGTATGAAACACAATGGGAATGACTAATAATGTGAAACATAATGTATAGGAGCTTTGTTACCAAACCAATGTTGTTGTTGTTATGTGCCATTGAGTAGCCTGCAACTCATAGCGACCCTATCTATGTACAACAACAGTCCTAAACTCTGCTCTATCCTTTGCCAATTTCATTGTCTCCGACACACCTATCCTTATTATCCCAGTGATGGAATCAATCCATATCATAGAGGGTCTTCCTCCCCTGTACTGTCCCTCCAACCCTCCCACACATGAAGTCCCTCTCCAAGGACTGTTATAAAATAAAAATTTTTAAAATATACTTTTATAATTGCTTATACATAGTAATAATTAAAAGCAGACCAACTTTTAGCCAGCCTTACTGTTGTTTTAAATTCTGTATGGATCGCGTACGCTTAATGTCCGTACCTATGGCAGACCACACTACCTTTATTCAAGGTCATCTTTTCATGTAAAGAGTATCCAAAAAGCTGTCTAGATAACTTGGTTGATTTCTCTTCTGTTATCTTGAAGATTATTATCTTAGAGAGCTTCAGATAAAAAAAAGGGGGGGAAGATCAAAATAAGGATGTGTCAATCAGTATGAACTTAATAGAGGAGGTGACATTTCAGTAGGATTTTTAAAGATATGGAATACTGATGAATCTGAATCTCCTCCAGTCCTCATATACACCCTACCTCTGCCTGCAAACCAAGTTATTCTCCCTTTACCACAGTATGTTACCATTGTCTATCCTATCATGTAGGGAGCTCTGCTGACCTAGTAGCAAGAAGCTGCACTGCAATCCTGAAGGCACACAGTTTGAGGCCACCAGATGCTCTGCGGGAGAAGGATGAGCAATCTCCTCCCATAAGATTAACTGCCTCTGAAAACACACTGGAGGGTCAGCTATAGGTTGGTTCTGACTCTACTGGTACACAACAGCAACAATCTAATCATGTACACAAGAACCCGGGATCCATCTTTTATCTCCTTTATTGATCCATTCAATCAATCAACAAGTAAAGTTGATCTTGTATCCAAAATATCTTTCAAGTTTGTT
>NW_006399915.1:6949866-6969968 GCF_000299155.1 Elephantulus edwardii
ACAGCCCCATTGGTATATTTAAATATATTTATTTATACTTTTGATCTGGTATTTGTTTTTTATGCAATCGACTCAATTTAAAAATAATTACTAGGGGTTTTTTGGTCTGTGACTGGAGTGGTGGGAGTGAGTGTGTTTGAGACAGTGAGGTTGGCATAGGATTAGAATGGCGTTTAGGACTCTTATATATAGGGTCGCTATGAGTAGCAAGCAACTTGATGGCATCTAACAACAACAGCAACAACCACTGCTTTATGTACAAATTTCATAAAGTTCATATACATTATTTTTCACATTCGACCTTTCCCCTATCTTCTATGTTTTGAGTGGATTATTGTTGCAGCCTTCCAACTCCAAACTTGGTCATGTTCTCCTCCCTCCAGACTAATCCAGTCATCATAGCACTATCACAGCTTGCATTTTTTTTAACTTAAAACCAGTAAGATATTTCTCTATGTCGACACAAAAAAAAAATTTCAAAGTTCTTCTAATACCATTTATCATTGATTCCAAGACTTTCAACAACAAGATGGATTGACACAGTGACTACAACAATGGACTTGAGCATGGCAGAGAACATGAGGAAGGAGCAGAATAAGGCAAGACTTTATCTGTTGTTCATAGAGTTATTATGAGACACAATGGGCTCAATAGTACTGAACAACAACTTTTATATAAACTAACCCTACTTTCTTGTTCAAGAAACTCTGGACCACTTGGTGTTCCCCCAGGAACATTCCAGACTGGTTTTATGTGGCATGAATCACATTCTATTCAACCTAGTATCTATTTATGCTTTTTTAGTCTTCCTGTCTCATGATGGCATTGAACTTGTCACCACAGGAAGAAATGACCATAGGAAAGGCATAGGGGTAAAAAGGCATACTATACACTCAGAGTGAACAGAAAAGTCATTGAAAAGGATTCACAGCTCTGAGTAGTACTCTCCGTAAACTACGGCCACAGATCAGACCCAGTTAAACCTTTTGAGAGATGGTGGACAGGCTAAAAGTCTTTGAAGTAAATACAAAGACTGCCTTAACACACTCTGTGGTGGTTAAGTTATAACCACTATAAAGAACTAGATCTTATTTGTTTGTGGTGTGAAAAGATCTGATTTGCACTTGCACTGAAGTCGCATTCAAAGTATTTCACAAGTGATATGCCTTAGCCACTTCAACTACATAATCCAGCCACTTAGTCAAGCTAATTGGAAAGGAACACTGGCCACAAATCATTCCATGACTGGTCCACACAAGTGAACAAGTGCTACTATCATGACCTGGAGAGAAGATTCAATTTGTGAAGTATAAGCCAAACTAAACTCATTGCTGTCAAATCCAACCTTCAGAGGGACCATCCATTGGGCTTCTGAGGCTGTAAGTCTTTGTGAAAGGAGATTGCCTATCTTTTTCCTAGGGAATAGCTAGTAGATTTGAATAGTTGACACTTTGGTATTCAGCCCAATACATAATATGTCACAAAAATCCCTTTGTGAAGTCTAATAGCAATTGAAAAATGAAATATAGTGTTTATTATTTTGTTGTTGTTGTTGTTCTATACTATTAAGTCAGAACTGACCATAGCTGAACCTTCAGTAGGTTTTCAAAGGCAGTTAAAAACAAGGGAGAAGACTTTCCATCCTTCTTCCATGAAGCAGCTCGTAGATTGAAACCATACGCCTTCAGGATTGCAGCACAGCTTCTTATCACTAGGCCACCAGAGGTCCCTATATTCTTTTATTATATAATTATGTCTTTATATCATGCTGATTGATTTGTTTATATTATGCTGATTAAACTTAGTACTTTAATTCTGTGATAAAGGCACACAATTTATAGGTCAGATATTACCACAAATTCTAGGACGACTAAGGGATATTTAAGAATAGAGCAGGTCTTGTTGTTGTTGTTATTTGTTGTTGAGACACCTGCAACTGATAGCGACCCGATGCACAAAAGCCCTAAGTTCTGCTCTATCCTGCGTCAATCTCATTGTCTTCAGCACACCTACCCCCATTACCTCAGTCACTGAATCAATCCATCTCATTGAGGATCTTCTTCTCATGCACTGTCTCTCCACTCTCCTAAGCATGATGTCCCTCTCCAAGGATTGGTCACTCCTTGAAACATGTCCAAAGTATGTCAGATGAAGCTCAGAATTCTTGTCTCCAAAGATCAGCCTTGTCTTACCCTCTCCAGGACAAACCTGTTTGTTCTCCTAGCAGTCCATAGTATATTCAGTGCTCTTCTCCAGCACCACAGCTCAAAGACATCAATTCTCTTTCTATCATCCCTAGTCATTGTAAAGCTCTCTGATGCATAGCAAGTGATTGCAAAGACCATGGCCTGAATCAGGCACACTCCAGACTGATATTGTTGTTCTCCAGTACTATGGAGAGGTCTCTGGTTATATATAGAATTTCCTTTGCAAAAGATGATCATTTTTTAAAGAAAATGCTGAGACATAATCTTAGAATGATGGAAGAAAAACTGATTGCTTTGAGTAGTGGTGCTGGAAAAGAATATTGAACATGGACTGCCAAGAGAACAAATATGTTGGTCCGAGAGAGAGTGAAGCCTAGTCGTTCCTTGAAAGGAAGGATTTTGAAGCTTTGTCTACATACTTTAAGCATGTTGCCAGGAAAGACTAGTCCTTGGTGAAGAACATCATGCTTGGAATGATGAAAGGACAGTACATGAGAGGAAGACCCTGGAGGCAATTGACTGACACAGTAACTGGGGTAACAGGGATAGTTGTGACAGAGACAATGAGGTTGGCTCAGGCTAGGCCAGGATTCAGGGCTATTGTGCATATGGTCACTATGAGTCATAAGCAACTTAAGGGCACATAACAGCAACACAAAAATAATAAGTGAGCCTGTGTAACTACTGTGAAATGAAAATGCATTCACATGCAGCTACCTGAGACATAGAAGTAGTAAGTAAAAGCAGATGAAAGTTACTCTTCCCTGTAGATACTGTCTGCTATCAGTCTTTAACATCTCGTCCCTGTCTAAGCACACACATACATACACATTTGTATGATGAAAAGTTGTGCTGCTAGCTGTTGTCGGTTCAGTCAATGCCTCATGACAACCCCATAAAAATGGAATAAAATGCTTCCAAGACAAGTACTCCCCTCCCCACAAGTGGTCATAGATAGGACCATAATAATCCATAGGATGTTAATTGGCTATTTTCAGAACGTTGTCAGGCCTTTCTTCTTTGTCCATCTTAGTCGGACATTATGGTGACTGCGCATGAAGTGTGTCAGCTGGGAATCAAACCCACTTCCTTCATGAAAAACACAAATCCTAAATATGAATGTCCCATACACCTGATAGAAATTTGCCTTAAAAAAATGAAACTGAAAAGACTAAACTTCACACTCAGAATTCACATGTGAATCTATTTTTATTCCCATAACTTAAGCCAAGTCTTTGAAACACAAAAGTGAAGAGAACTTTCACAATCATTTCTATTATTATCTCCTCTTAAAATCCCCTTCCTCTGAAATTGTACCTTGTTATTATGGTGTGTGGAACTTTTCTTTAAGTCTGCTTTCATATGATGCTCTTTGAAGCAAATGTTTTCAGAGCTAGAATTTGTCACATCTAGTGATCACTATCCCACAAAGAAATGTGCAGGCAATATCTTCAATCGAATTATACTGAGCAACGTAAGATGAAATGATGCATCACTTAGTTTTATCTAGGTTGAGATAATTCTTAAATGTTTTGTCTGAACACTCATTTGGATATTTTCCACTGTTGGTAACAAAAGTTTACCAAGTGCCTGTGCCACTTCCGCCTCCTGAGATATTCAAGAAAAGGACAAGCACAGATTTTAAAACATGAGCTAGCAGTTGGACAGCGTAAGCCGCATTTGGGGAGTCATCTTTGAATCACTGTTTCACCTCACTGCTATGTATTCTAAACTGTATTCTAAACACGTAGTGTACTCATCTGGGAACCATACTGACAGGTCAGATAATAAGTATAGAACTAATAGTTTTTGAGTCCTAGGTTCCATGCCTAAATCCTCATAACAATTTTGCAAGGTGGCTGCTATTATCATCTTTACAATTAAGTTAAAGACTAAAACAACATTAGATAATATTTAGCCTCCCAAATGCCACTGAAGCTCCATCTGACATGCTTTGGGTATGTTGCAAGGAGGGACCAGTCCTTGGAGAGGGACATCATGTTTGGGAGGATGGAGGGACAGTGAAAGAGAGGAAGACCCTGGATGAGATGGATTGATCAGTGACTGGCATAATGGGGGTAGTTGTGTCAGAGACAGTGAGGTTTGCTCAGGTTAGAGCAGGGTTCAAAGCTATAATATATAGGGTCACTATGGTTCACAAGCAATTCGATGGCACATAACAACAACAACAATGACACTAATAATCTTATATTTGCTCAAAGTCATCAATTAGTAGATGGAAACTCAATGTCATTAGCTGGTAGATGGCAGAATGAGAGCAAGAACTTGAACCCAAATCTAACTCCAAAATTCAAACTGTTGTCTGCTATAGCCATTGTGAAATGAAGACCCTAAGAAAAGTTGTTAGCACAGTGTTTAGACTATAATAAACACCAATAAATGTCAGGAATGGTAATCGTAAAATAGACTAATGTAGTGCTAGAGTGCAATAAGACTTTCGTGCTTTTGGGAATCTCACAGATTTCCATCTTTGACAAGATGTCATCACCACTCTTCTATCTCTCCATTGAGTGGAAAAATATTTGCATTTTCCTTTCCTGACAAGTTTTAGCCTTATCAATATTCCTTACACAAAGAGGTAGATTAATTATTTTTTTTAATTTTTTTTAGAAACATAAAAAGACAAGTAAAGGGAATTCTTAACAGGAGATTTCTAGAGATGCTTTTCCAGCATCATGATAGATGAAGAAATGATTCAAGTTGTTAATGATTTTGTCTTGCTCAGATCCACAATCAACTCCCTTGGCACTAATAGTCAGGAAATTAAAAGATGAGTTACATTTGGAAAATCTGCTGTCAAGAACCCCTCCAAAGTGCTAAAGAATGATGATGTCAGTCTAAAGAGTAAGATACACCTGATCTAGGCCATGGTCTTCTCAGTTGTTTGTTATGCATCTATGAGCTAGGCAATGACAAAGGATGACAGAAGAAGAATCTATGACTTTGTTTTGTGGTTGTGGAGAATATATTAAGCATATCAGAAGCTACCGAGAGAACAAACAAGTCTGTTCTGCAGAAGGTAAAACCAGATTGCTCTTTAGAGGCAAAGATTTTGAAACTCTGTCTCACATACTTTGGGCACGTTGCAGGTCCTTAGAGAAGGATATCATCCTTGGAAGAGCAGAAGGTCAGGGCAAGAGTAGAAGACTCTGGATGAAATGGATTGACACAATGAATGTAGTAATGGAGTCAAATGTGTTCAAGATGGTGAAGTTGGCTCAAGATAGAGGAAGATTCAGAGCCATTGTTCACAGTGTCAATATGAAGTTGTAGTTACACATAACAAGGACTATCTTTTGTTTATACAACCTGTTACAGATGCAACACTCCTCCCAGGAAGAGATGAACAAACCTAACATCGCTTTCTAGCCAAGGAGGGGAGGGAAATCCCCTGTAAAAATTATCTTTAAACACCTTAACACCTTGAAACTATGCCAGCACACACACACACACACACACACACACACACACACACACACACACATTACATAACTAAGTAAATTACAAGAAACCTCCAACGTAGAATAATTATACTTAATGTGGTTGTAAGGAATGGAGCCACCAGCTCTGTTTGGGAGGATAAATAACATCCAATGCCCTCTATTACAACTATTCTTGATTTATTGTTCAATCTGCTGTCAGGGACCTCTCCAGAGTGATAAAATGCAACGATGTCAGTCTAGAGACCAAGGTGCATCTAATGCAGGCCATGGTCTTTGTAATTATTTGCTATGCATCAGAGAGCTGGACAATAACTAAGGAAGAAGAAGAATTGATGTCTTCAAGTTGTAGTGCTGGAGACGAGTCTTGAACATACTATAGACTGCCAAGAAAACAAATAGGTCTATCTTGGAGAGGGTAAACCCAAGTCTTTCTTTGGAGGCTAGGATTTTGAAGCTCCATCTCACATACTGTGGATACGTGGGCAGGAGATACCGGTCCTGAGAGAAGGACATCATGTTTGGAAGGGTGGAGGGACAGTGCAGGAGAGAAAGACTCCAGATGTGATGGATCGACACAGTGACTGAGGCAATGGGGGTTGGTGGGTCAGAATTAGTGAGACTGGCTCAGGACAGGGCAAGAATCAGGGCTGCTGTACCTAGGGTCACTATGAGTCACAGGTGACTTGACAGCACATAACAACAACACAAAAATATAAGTTCACTATAGGGACCTCTGGTGACCTCATGAAAAGAAACTGCATTGTTATCACGAAGGCACAGGGTTTGAATCTACCATGGGAGAAGGATGAGCAACCTCTTTCCAGGTGATTAGCTGCTTCTGAAAACCTGCTGGAGGGTTAGCTATGGGTTGGATCCAATTCAATGGTACACAACAACAACAACAATGATATAAGTCCAATATATAAGGTCTGGTATAGCATTCCTACAGAATTCTAGTGGCTTAGTGAAGATGAAGTTGTGCTACCACCTTAAAGGTGAGCAGTTGGATTCACCAGCTGCTCAGCATGAGAAAGATGTGCATGTGATTTATAGCATCTGGAAAATTCACTGGAAGGTAAGCTATGAGTTGGTTCCAACTTGAGAGCACGCAAAAACACATTATAAAATTCCTGGCCAATATGTTGAACACATCTTCCCACTTTACTTTCCAAAGAATTGGATTTGTAGGCCATAGAGAGTTGCACTGCTAACCCAAAGGCCATGCCTCTCCGGAAGTTCAAATCCCAGTGACTCCTTGGGCAAAAGATAGACAATCTCCTTCAGTGTGATTCACAGCCTTGGAAAGCAGCTACCCCTGGAAAGGCAGCTATGAGTCAGAGCTGATGTCTCAGCATTGAAAGAGGGAGACATATTATAGTCTAAATATGTTGCATTATATCTTCTATTCATTTTATTTTAGACTTAAAATGCAAATATTTTATATTATGTTAAATTTTGTGGAGTTGCTGGATGAAAATAGTATTACTAAAAACATCATTAACTTTTACCAAGTATTTGTAATGTACGGTTACTTTGTTAGGCACTTTACCTGTTGTTGCATTTGGAGTCTTCATCAAACAAATTTTAATGGCTTCAAGTAAATTCTGAAGCTTCGTGGCCCTCCAGTGGGTTTCCAAGTCTGTAATTCTTTTTCAAGAGGAGACTGCCCATCTTTCTCTCACTGGGTGGCTGGTGGATCAAATCACTAATCTTTAAGTTAGCAACACCCTAAGATACGAACACTAAGTGAAAGAGTATATAAAGGCAATTAATGCTAGCATCCAAATCCACTTTGTAGTTCCTATATCAGGGATGCACCTTTTAATTTCCTGGCTACTGGTGCTGAGAGTGTTGACTGGGGAGCCAAGCAAACTAAAGCTGTGTACAATCTCAATCTCTTCACCATCCATCCTGATGCTTCCAATTGGCCCAGTGGTGAGAATCTTTGTCTTCTTGACATTGAGCCTCAATCCATATTGTAGGCTGCAGTCCTTGACCCTCTGCAGCAGGTGCTTCAGGTCCTCTTCAGTTTCAGCAAGCAAGGTTGTGTCATCTGCATAACGCAGATTGTTGATGAATCGTCTACCAATCTTGACCCCACATTTCTCCTCATAGAGCCCAGCCTCCCGGATGATCTGCTCCGCATAAAGGTTGAAAAGGTATGGAGATAGGATGCATCCCTGGCGTACGACCTTCCCAATTTTGAACCATGCAGTGTTCCCATGCTCTGTTCTGACGACTGCCTCCTGGCCCAAGTATAGGTTTCATATTAAGACTATCAAGTGTTCTGGGATTTCCATTCTTCTCAGAGTCAGCCACAGTTTGTTATGGTCCACACAGTCAAATGCCTTTGAATAGTCAATGAAACACAGATAGACATTCCTCTGGTATTCCCTGCTTTCAGCTAAGATCCATCTAACATCAGCTACAATATCCCTAGTACCACTACCCCTTCTAAACCCAGCCTGGACCTCTGGCAGTTCTCTGTTGATGTGCTGTTCCAGTCATTTTTGAATAATCTTCAGTGGAATCTTGCTTGCATGTGAAATCAATGATATTGTTCAATAGTTTCCACACTCTGTTGGGTCACCTTTCTTTGGGATAGGAACAAATATAGACCTCTTCCAGTCAGTTGGCCAAGTGGTTGTTCTCCAGATTTCTTGGCACAACTTGGTGAGCATGTCCAGGGCAGCATCTGTTAGCTGAAATATGTCAATTGTATACCATCTATTCCTGGGGTCTTATTTTTTGTCATTTCCTTCAAAGCAGCCTGAACTTCTTCTTTCATCACCATAGGCTCTTGCTCATATGTTGTTTCATAAAATTCTTCTGTGTCTGCCAATTCCTTCCGATACAGTGACTCAGTATATTCTTTCCATCTTCTTTTAATACTTCCTGGATCATTTAATATTCTGCCTAAAGGATGCTTGATTATAGCAACTCAAGGTTTGAATTTGTTCTTCAGTTCTTTGAGCTTAAGAAATGCTGAGCGAGTTCTGCCCTTTTGATTTTGTGACTCCAACTCCTTGCACATTTCATTGTAATATTTTAGTCATCGCGTGCTGCCTTTTGAAATCTTCTATTCAACTCTTTAGTATCTTCAATTCTTCCTTCTGCTTTGGCTTCTCTATGCTCCAGTGCAATTTTCAGAGTCTCTTCTGACATCCATTTTTGTCTTCTCTTCCTCTTCTGTCTTTGTAATGACCGTTTGCACTCTTCCTGAATGATACCCTTAATAATGATATCCTCCCACAGCGCGTCAGATCTTTGCTCATTAGTGTTCAAGGCCTCAAACCTGTTCTTAAGATGGTTCTGAAATTCAGGTGGGATAGATTACAAGTCATATTTTGTTTGCCTTGTATTTGGTTCAATTTTCCTCCACTTCAACTTGAACTTGCATATGAGCAGTTGGTGATCTGTTCTACAATCAGCCCCTGGCCTAGTTTTCACAGCTTATATTGAGCTTCTCTAGCAGTTCTTTCCACAGATGTAATCAATCTGATTCCTATGCATACTGTCAGGTGAAATCCAAGTATATATATAACCTGCATTTATGTCTCTTAAAAAAACGTATTTGCTATGAATAAGTCATTGATTGTGCAAAATTCAATCATTCTCTCTCCAGCTCCATTTCTGTCACTGAGTCCATGTTTTCCAACTACTGAATCTTCTTCTCTGTTCCCAACTTTTGCATTCCAGTCACCCATTATTATCAATGGATCTTGATTGCATGTTCGATCGATCTCTGATTGTAAAAGTTGGTAAAAATGTTCTATATCCTCTTCCTTGGCTCTGGTTGTTGGTGCATATATCTGAATGATAGTGGTATTCACTGGACTCCCTTGTATGCATATGGATATTATCCTATCACTCACAATATTGTACTTCAAGATGGATCTAGCAATGACTTTTTTAACTGTGAAAGCAACTCCATTTTTTCTCACCTTTTCATTTCCAGAGTAATATGTCATATGGTTATCCGATTCAAAATGCCCCATGCCAGTCCATCTCATCTCACCAATGCCTAGTATGTCAATATTAAAAGGCGCATTGCCATGGGAAAGTCTACTGTTAGGGACCTCTCCAAAGTACTAAAGAGCAATGGTGTCTCTCTGGATACTAAGGTGCATCTGATACAGGCCATGATCTTCGCAATCACTTGTTATGCATCAGAGAGCTGGACAATGACCAAGGTGGATAGAAGGAGAATTGATGCCTTTGAGCTGTGGTGCTGGAGAAGAGTATTGAGAATACCATGGACTGCTAGGAAAACAAACAGATTCATCCTGGAAAGGGTCAAACCGGGTGGCTCCTTGCAGGCAAGGATTCTGAGGCTCTAACATATTTTGGACATGTTGTAAGAAGAGACCGGTTCTTGGAGAAGGACATCATGCTAGGGAGGGTGGAGGGACAGCGCTGGAGAGGAAGGCCCTCTGTGAGATGGATTGATTTGGTGATTGGGGTTATCAGGATGGGAGTGTCAGAGATAGTGTGATTGGTACAGGACAGAGCAGAGTTTAGGGCTGTTGTACATAGGGTCACTATGAGTCGCAAACAACTCGACGACACATGACAACAACATGTCAGAGATGTTCTGGTGACATATTCTAATGATAGGGTGTTGCTTTGTGGATTCAAAGGCCTCATGTCACTGGCAGTTGCTTTGTGGATCCAAAGGCCGCATGTCACTGGCAGTTTCAGTGTGCCAGCAGCTTTATGGGAGAAAAATGGGCACTCTCCTCTCATGTGATTTATGACCATCAAAAATCCACTGATAAATGAGCTATGAGTTAGTTCCAACTCAAGAGCAATGAATTTTGAGATGCTATGCTCTATCATGCCAGGGATGTATTCTGTCTCCACACCTTCTCAATCTATATGCGGAACAGATCGTCCAGGATGCTGGGCTGTATGAGGAGAAATGTGGCATCAGGACTGGAGAAAGATTTATCAACAACCTGTGTTATGCAGATGACACAACCCTGCTTGCTGAAACTAAGGAGAAACTAAAATGCTTGCTGCAGAAGGTCAAGGACTGCAGCCTTCAATATGGATTGAAGCTCAACATCAAGGAAACAAAAATTCTCTCCACTGGGGAAATTGGCAGCATCATGATGGATGATGAACAGATTGTTAACACCTTTAGTTTGTTTGACTCCACAATCAACACTCTTGGTACCAGCAGCCAGGAAATTAAGAGATTAATTCCGTTGGGATGGTTAGCTATCAGATACCTCTCCAGAGTGCCAAAGAACAATGATGTTAGTCTGGAGACTAAGGTGCACCTGATGCAGGCCATAGTCTTCTCAATAGCTTGCTATGCATCAGTGGTGCTGGAGAAGAGTTTTGAATATACCAGGGACTGCCAGGAGAACAAACAGTTTCATCCTAGAGACAGTGAAGCCAGCCTGCTCCTTGGAGACAAGGCTTCTAAGGCTTTGTCTGATATACTTTGGACATATGGAAGGAGGGACCGGTCCTAGGAGAGGGTCATCATTCTTGGAAGGGTGGAGGGATGGAGAAAGAAAGGGAAGTTATCGATGAGATGGATTGATACAGCAGCGAGGGTAATGAGAGTAGGTGTGTCAGAGACAATAAAGTTGGCACAGGATAGATCAGGTTTCTGGGTTGTTGTACATAGGGTCACTATGAGTTGCAAGAGACTTGACAGTACATAACAACAACAACATACTCTATCAGACTACTAAACGAATATGGTTCTCCTCTATTAGCAACTCGATAGGAGAAAGAAGTCTCTTTCTGTAAAGAGGTAGGGGAAGTTCTGAGCCAGAATCAACTTGATACCAGTGAATTTGGGATTTAGGGAAATGCTACATCCCACTCAGAGGAGGAATAGAAATTGCATCTCACTTCAACGTGACACAAAGTTGAAAAGTCCTTTATTTCCTATTCATAATAGAAAACAGTTTATGTATTTGGGAAGGTGGCTTATAGTATTTGCTGTTTAGTAATAATTTGATCCTGAACAACCAAGAGAAGACAAAATTAATGAATGGGACACTCTATAAATTAAGTCTTTGTATGCTTGGAAACAGCCCAAATGTCCAACCACAGTCAGATGGATGGTACACTCACACAACGGAATACTGTACAGCACACAGTAGCAATTATTTTGTAAATTATTATCTAATTTGGGAGGGACTGGCATCTACTTCATAAACAACATGCCTCTGGAGACTCTATGAACTTTGATAAGTGGTAATAGTTATAGAAAAAAAGAATTTAGGCCTTTTGTTCATAAGGTTGCAATGAGTTGTGCTCGACTCAACAGCAATTAACAAGAAAGCATTATGTTAAGTGAACTAACTCAGTCCCATAAGGACAAATACTGTATAGATCATTATTGTGGAATGTGTATGAAGAACCAAGGAGGGAGGGGGAAACAAAGAGGTGAGGATGGCCAGGGTGGGTAATCATAGGCTTGCAAAATTTGCTGGGTAAGAGGAAGGGGTGGGTAAAGAAATGGGAAAGATCCAGCGTGAAAAACAATGTATTCAAACTCTGTAGGTGAACCAGTATAAAATAAAGAAAAAGGAAACAAAAAATCCCCTTATTTTCCAATAGGGTGAAAAGAAAACATTTGGTAATGTATCTTAGAAAAGGATCTTATAACATTACCAAATGTCACAGGGTCTCCACAAGGAAAATATTGATAATCCAATAATAAAATGGACAAAAGACATTGAAAAACTTTTCACTGAGGAAGACATTTGGATGGCCAATAGACACATGAAGAAATGTTCAAAATAACTGGCAATAAGAAGGGTAAAAAATAAAAACCACACTGAGTTATAATCTCACTCCAGTGGCAGTAGCAAAGTTTAACTGGTCAGCAAGCAATAATTGTTGGGAAGGATGTGAAGATATTGGAATATTCATACACTGATGGGGAGATTGTAAAATGATACAACCACTCTGGAAGGCAGTTTGATGTTTCCTCAGAAAGCTGAACACAGAAATCTCATTTGAGCCAGGTATCGTATGGCTGGGAATATACCCAAAGGAAAATAGAACTGAGACACATGAAGACTTACACCTATGATCATAGCAGTGTTATTCAGAATAGCAAGAAAATGGAAACAATCCAAATGTCTATCAGTAAACAAATGGATTGAGAAATTATGGTACATCCACATAATAAAATATTATGCAGCACTAAGGAGAAATGATTTTGTAATAATACTGTATAACATGGGAGAACCTAAAGAGCATTATGCTAAGTGAACTCAATCTAATAAGAAAAAACACAGTATGACTATTATTTTATAAATAGAAAGATAATGAGTAAGATAAAAGTGGATAAAAGTCCAAACTTAGAAGGTACAGAGGTGGAGGGTTATAGAGGAGAATCAATAGGATAACTCAATAAGAGTTTGGTGGGCAGAGGAGGAATGGTGAGGGAATTAGGAGAGATCCAATGGGGACCTGAAAAGACAGGGTAATAAAAAGTATAGATCAAGAGTGATTAATTGTATAAAACACAATGTACAGGAGTGTTCCTTTGAAACACAATGTGAGTGAAGGAATGTGTGAAAAGCAAAGTATGTGAATGATACACAATGTATTAGAGTTTTATACTCAAACTAATATAAATAAAAATTAAGTGGAAACCCAAAGCAAACCAAACAAAAAAAAAAAAATAAAATTTTGCTTCGTTTATATCTGTGTGACTGTAAGCATCCAGTAGAAAACAAAAGCTTCAGTCAGCCATCAGACATTCCAAGCACTGAAGTAGTTAGTTGA
This sequence comes from Elephantulus edwardii, assembly GCF_000299155.1. NCBI lineage: Eukaryota > Metazoa > Chordata > Mammalia > Macroscelidea > Macroscelididae > Elephantulus > Elephantulus edwardii. Next base: position 6,963,302 of record NW_006399915.1, read on the forward strand.
CTAAAGACAATTTTTAATCTTGAGCACAGTGGTGTGTGTCATGCCATCATGGAAACCTACTCCAAACCTTAAAACACTATACCAGAAGTGGAGGTGATGTTCCATAGCACTTATATGACCATGTTTTCTGGCTTAAAAGCTCGGCACACAGCCAGTTGATTCTTATTGACAAAATGTACATCAGAGAAGAATATTATGCTCCATGGCATTTTTAGTGGCTGTTTTTCAGAAGTAGACCATCAAATCTTTATTTTGAGGTAACTCAAAGTGGTTGCAAATTATGGGCTATTGTGAAGATTGTAAATGCCAACATATGGTTAACGTGCCTAATAGAGCAACTACACATCATAAATGGTAAATGTCATTGTTTTCATTAATATCATTTGCATCCCGTCACCCCACAAAATTGAAGTGCTAGCATTATCCTTTAAGATAATATTTTCACAGCTAAAATCAAATAGACAATGAATTGTAATTCTTCAGAGAGGGAGATCATGCTTGGGAAGGTGGAGGGACAATGAAGGAGAGGAAGACCCTCAACCAGGTGGATTGACACAGTGACTGCAGCGATGGGCCTGAGTGTATCAGAGATTGTGAGCATGTCACAGTACAGGACACAGTTCAAGTCTGTTTTTTGTAGGGTCGGTCGCTGTGAGTCTTACTCAACTCAATGGCACCTAACTACAGCAACTATTTGGAAAGTGTAGTGGCACTATCTGGTCAAAATTCTGGCTAGAAACTTAAGTACAGCTTGTATAGTGGACTGTGGCATTAAATTACAAGGAGATAAGGGCTCTGGATGAGGTGTGTGCTCCACGACAGTGCTAATAGTTCCTTATTAGAGCTTGTTAGTAGTCAAGTGCCTTAACTGTTTGCACTCATGGACTCCTATACCATAATAAGCCAAGATAGTTGTAACCAGAACCAACTGAGAAAACCAGAAATGTCATCAGCCTTTCTCCTTCACAATATGTGGGTGTCTGTGTCAATGTAGAGCAGCAAGTGGCCTCCGCATAAGGAAAGAACAGTGTTTTCACTTGCATAAATCTCTGCAGGGTGAACAAATGTAACCTAGGCCAGAGCCTAAGTGAAACCCAAATAGAACCTCTTCACTTTCAACAAAACTGGAGCAATGATGGCAGGTTTGTTCCTGTGTGTCTCATTCCATTTTCTTATAGCATGCATCACACTGAAGCAAATAGCAAGGTCTTATTTACAAACAGAGTAATGAGAAAGCAACCATGGGGCTAGATATGACCTCAGTTACCCAGCACCAACCTCCCTACTCAACACACATCTCTCCACTAGTCTCGTTTTTTGGAAAGAACAAGATATATTTCCATAATCCGTATGAGAGAGAATTTTTGCTAATTTTAGAGATACATTTCTACTTCCTTTATAATACATGCCCGTCCTCTTTTCTTGCCATCAACTGTGACATTTTCTTAAAACAATCCAAGCTATGAATCAAGTGCTTATTATCCAAGGAGGTGAACGCCTTGCTCTAATTTAGTTCATTCCTCTAAATATCTTTCATGTTCAAATCTAACTCACCTACCCTTATCCACTTGATGTGCTATCACACCCTATCAAGCTCACAAAGAGAAAACATTGCCTCCAACATACCTCAGAAATAAAAACAGAAATATTCTGATACTTTACCATAGATAGCGCAGATGCCAAGATAAAGGAGTAAGAGGACCCAAGGCAACTTCTCAGTTCCAAGCATGAGTGGTAATGTCTTCATTAGGTGCACATAAGAGATAGGAATTCTAATGGAGAAGGCTTCCCTTTCTCCCCTGAGTTCTTGATGGCATCAGGTTACTTACACCGGTGGCATGTGAGAAACAGAAGTGAAAGGAGATGGCAGAGGACAGTAAGATGCATCCAAATGATTTAGTAAAGCAAAATGAACAGTAAGCCAGTGAGCTACTCTGTTCTGTGGTTTTGTTTCTTGTCAAATCGACGGCTTCTTTCAAAAGCACACATCTGCGACACACCGTCCTTAAGTTCTCTTTCCACCCTACTTCCCCTTCACCCCACCTTGAAGTTTCTCTCATTCAAAGTGCGGCAAAATGAACAATTTGAAGCTTCAGAGAAATCTATATTGTTGCCATCTTTAGGTTGAGATTTTAATCATATCAAGAAGAAGAAACACATGGTAAAAGTCCCTATGGTAAATACGTGCTGTGCATCACTTTTCACAGGCTGCAAATGTGAAACTTCTTTAATGTGAAAGGTTTTAGATCTTTTTTCCCCCAAATCATCAAGTCTCTGTGAGATGATAAGACTTATTGCCATTAAATCAGTGGAGACTTAGCTGAGGTTATGGAGAAAATGAGTGACAGGAAACATCTTCTTAACACAAGGAAGACAAGCTTTCTTGAACTTGTAGATAACCATCAGTACAAGATCAGAGTTAGTATTCACTAGATTTTTTTCCTAAATAATAAATTTTTGAGCCCAATGACATCATGAATATCAACAAAAGGAAATGTCTATTTTAAATGTTCTTTTTGAAATTATCCCAAAGATTAAGTAGAATATTAATAAGGAAATTCAAATTCACTGCCTTTGAGTTGATTCTGGCTTATAATGACACTCTATTGGATTTTCTAGGCTGCAAACAATAATGGGAAGGGACAGCCCTCTTTCTTTCTTAGAGTTACTGGTGAATTTTAAATCCTACAGATGCATAAACTTTAGTTAGAAACATACTACAGAGTATATGCTGCCAGCTCTCTATAGAATAAAGAAAGAAATGCTATAAAATGTATTCGTTCCATATTGGATAGTGCCCTGAACGGAATCATGTCTTCAAAAATACATGAATGTGATGATACAATGTGGAAGCTATATAACAATTTCCAAAATATTATTGCTATCTATTTCAGAACCAAGTTACTGTTGACCTTCTAGTGGGTTTTAGGAGGCTATAAATTGCATAGGAGGAGATTGTCTATCTTTTTTCCCTGGAAAACCACTGGTGGATTCAAACCACCGGTGGATTCCATCCACCAAAAAGGTACTTAGTAGTACATAGTACAACTCTCTATGGACTAGGCCACCAGAGATCCTAACAATCCTCCATGATCTGATGTTTATGTGAGAAAATAATATGAGAAAAATAAAGGTGGAATGCAATATCCTTTAGCTCAACCAAAACTCTAATCTAATACCAAAGGCGTTTCCCTAAGGTTCAGTTTCTAATGGCTTTTATTTCACTGGGGTTAATAGTATTAGAATTGCAAGGAGTGGAGTATGTCTTTCTGAACTTGTGTCTGCTTGAAGAAGCTTTCTGAAACAAATAAAGGTCAAGACACAGGGACATTTACAAGGAATACTAGGTCTTCCGCTAGAGATGGCACCCTAAATTAGGCCTTCTAGACCTCTAAACTGGAAAATAACAAATTTATATTCACTAGAGCTATCTACTCATGATATTACTGTTATAGCAGCACTAGATAATTAAAACAGATGTCGTGGGGTCAACCTGTGACTGTTTTCTCCAAATTTTACTTAGTATATAATCACAGAAGTTAATCAGATTAGCCCAATAGTTAACAATCGAGATAATTTGTGGAATTTGTGGTCATTGAAAGTTGATTTCATAACTGTTTCCTCAAAGATGGTGATTTTCTTCCAATGTTAGAATTTAATGATTCTAACCTATGAGCCTCCATTGGTTCAAAGAGATGAGGTACTATGATCAGAGATACAAAGGAGACTGAGTCACTGTTGTTTAAAGATCTCACAATAAACCAGAACTGTAATATTCTCATATCAGACTTAGTGTTGACATTTAAATATTTGTGCATTTCAATGACATGTAATGTAATTCAGAACTTCAATTCTTGACCAAATAAACCCCTTCATTCTGGGAAATATTTACATACCACTCCTTTCATTTCCCCTGCTCAAGGTAAGTGCAAACTTCCTGTGGCTGCTGAAACAGGATTTGCAACTTTCAATACATTTTCATATTAACACACACACACACACACACACCCAAAATTACCTCATTGTCATTGAGTCCGAACCAACTCACAGCTCACCCTCCAGAGAATTTCCAAAGCTGTTAAACAGCAGAGGAAGAGATTATCCATCTTTGTTCTTCGGAGTCAGTGTGGATCTGAACACCAGAGAGGTGCTGATTTGGGATCAGCAGCACAACTCTGTATGGAATTGCCATATATATTGTCATTTGGTACCATCAAGTTGATCACAACTCATAGTGACCCAATGAACAACAGAGCTAAAACTTGCACCATCCTCAGGGCCTCTGTCATGCTCAAACCCATGTGGTAGTCTCTGTGTCAATCAGTATGAACAAGATCTTCTCTTTCATTAGCTTTCTACCTTCTCAACATGATTTATCTCTTCAAGGACTGGTTCTTCCTGAAAATATGCTCAAGGTAATTAAGAAAGGTTCACCATTCTGGCTTCTATGAAACACTCTGGTTATATTTAATTCAAAACAGATTTGTTTGTTCTTCTGGAAGTCCTTGGGATAGTTAATATTCTTTGCCAACAGCATAATTCAAACACATCAATTCTTCAGTCTTCTTTATTTATTACTGAACTTTCAAATGCATAGGAAACAATTTGCATCAAGTGTAGCTTAGTATTTAAACTGATATTTTTGCTGTTTAGTACTTTGTAGAAGTCTTTGACAGCAGATTTCCCAATATAACTTGTGTTTTGATTTGTTTACTGCTGCTATCATTGGGGTTAATTGTGGATTCAAGTTAAATTAAATTATTGACTTCAGTCTTTTCTCCATCTATCATAATATTGCCTATTGGTCCAAACCACCAAAGGGGTGTCAAATGAGACTCCAAGAATTGATGAAATACCATTGGCAAACTGAAGCATCATGGAAGGAGATCATTCATTTGTGTTAAGCAATTTGTAATACAACTACCTGGCCAAGTAGCTGGAATTGATCCATATTGGTGCCCATTTCAAAGAAAGGTAATCCAAACTAGTGTAGATTGTTGAATAATATAAAATCATTACAGAATAACACAGGGAAAATTTTTCTCGAGATAATTGCAAAATAATTGCAGCAGTTTATAGACCAAAAAATGCCAAAAATTCCAACCAGAATCAGAAGAGGATATAGATCAAGACATTGCATTTCTGGTATCAGATGTATCTTAGCTGATAGTAGAGGACACTAGAAAGATATTTACCTATGTTTTATTGACTAAATAAAGGCAATTGACTGCACTGAGCACTTAAAAAATCATGGCTAAAGTTGCAAAGAATGAAAATTTGAAACACATAAATGTGCTTGTATGCAAACCTATACTTAGACCAAGAGGTAGTCATTCAAACAGAATAAGGGATTACATTGTGGTTATATATATATATATTTGAGGGTGGTATCCTTTCACCATACTTATTCAATCTATATGCTGAGCAATTAATCCAAGAAACTGGATGATGTAATGAGGGGCATGTATCAAGTCTGAAAAAAGAGTCATTAACAACTTGCGATATACAAATGACAACTTGCTTACTGAAAAAGAAGAGGACTAGAAGCACTTACTAATTAAGAACAAAATTATGGATTATTCAACATAAAGAAAATAAAATCCTTTATAAGTAGACCCCAAAGTAGCAGTATAATGAATAGACCAATGATAATTTGTCAAAGATTTCATTTTTGTTGGATAAGAGAAACATCTATAGAAACAATAACTGAGAAATCAGACATAGTGCAGTGGGACAATTTGGTGCAAAATACTAGAGAGCACTATGCTGAGCAAACTAACTCAGGCTCATAAGGACAAATACTGCATAAGACCATTATTGACAAACTGGAACAATAGTAAGATATGTACAAATGTCCAAAGAGGGAATGGGAGAGGGCAGAAGCACTGAGGTTGGAGACGGTGGTGAAATCAAGGGGTTGCAAAGTTTGGTGGATGGAGGGAGTCATTGAAGGAATTAGTAAAGGTCCAATGAGGTATTGAAAAGATGAGGTATTAGTGAGAATAAATTAATGATGATTAATTTTATAAAATACAATGTATGGGAATAATCATATGAAACACAGTGTGAAGGGGGGGTGTCATTCTTTAAAGTGTCAAGAAGCAAGCATATCACTCTGAGTACTAAGGTACACTTGACCCAGACCAAGGTATTTTCAATAATTTCATGCCTGTAATGTGAAGTTCTGTGATGTTGTAGTAGATATACCAAATCACACCCAAATGATATGTATTTTCAGTGTTTCTAAAGAACTATTGATTCTAAGGAAGAAAGACAGGCAAATTACATTTTTCATTATTTAAAGCCTCAGAAACCCAGTGGTGGCTTCCCATCAGTCAGAACCAACTCTATTGCAGAAAGAGGCTGAGAGTCATATGGAACTAAAACCTGAACAAGGAATAAAGAAGACCAAAGAAAAATTGATGAATTTAAATTACAATGTTAGCAAAGAATATGCAACATTCATGGACTTCCAGAAGACTGAACAAATTCGTTTCAGAAGAAATAAAGTAAAAAATTTTCTTAGAAATGAAAAAGAACAGAGCAAGGGAACACTGCATGGTTCAAAACTGGGAAGGGCGTATGCCAGGGATGCATCCTATCTCCATACCTTTTCAACCTATATGCAGAACAGATTATCCGGGAGGCTGGGCTCTATGAGGAGAAA
>NW_006399915.1:6973606-6980315 GCF_000299155.1 Elephantulus edwardii
TTGACATTTGTTTCAAGAAACTGTTTAACTTCTTTTTTTTTAAAATTCTTCTAGTATCCAATCATGTTCAAGCAAGGTGTTGTTCAGCTTCCAAATGTATGGGGTTTTTTTTCTCCTTTATCCTCTTTTTATTAGTTTCTAATTGTGAAGCATTGTGGTCTGACAAAATGCTTTGTATTATTTCTATGGTGGTTTTCCTTTTAATTTATTGATGCTTGCCTTGTGACCTAAAATGTGATCTATTCTGAAGAATGTTCCATGTACATTGGAAAAGAAGGCATACTGTGCTTTTTTGGGGTGCACAGAACATTACTACAAAAAACAAATAGAGACCTTGAGAAGTGGAAAAATATCCCTTGCTCATGGATAGGAATACTTAATACTGCGAAAACGGCAATACTACCAAAGGCAATTTACATGTTCAATGCAATCCCAATATAAATACCAATCCTATTCTTCAACAAGATGGAAAAGGCAATCTCCAGTTTCATTTGGAATGGAAAAAGCCCCAAATAAGCAAAACAATCCTTAAAAATAGAAATAAGGTAGAAGGCATCTCACTTCTCTGATTTCAAATCCTAATACACTGCTATGGTTGTCAAGACAGTGTTGTACTGGGAAAATAACAGACACATAGATAAATTGAATAGAATTGAGAATCCAGAAATTCAGCCCATCTACCTATGGTCAGCTGATTTTTCATAAGGAGATTAAATCAGTTAAGTGAGGAAATTACAGCCTTTTTAACAAACAGTACTGGCAATATTGGAAAACTATCTCCAGAAAACTCAAGCATGATCCACACCTCACTGCATATACAAAAACCAATTCAAAGTGTATTATAGACCTAGGACTAAAATCAAGGATTATAAACTTCATTAAAGAAAAGCGTGGAAGAACTCTAGAAGTCCTAGTCCACAATATAAACAATTTCCAAAGCATCCTGAAAAATCTACAACCAGGAGAGGATAAAATAGATGAATAGAACCTTCTGAGAACCAAATCCTTATGCACATCCAAAACTTCTCCAACAGGGTAAAAAGGGAAGCTACAGACTGGGAAATAATATGTGGTAATAACATATCACATAAAAGACTTAAATCTAGAATTTATAAGATACTCGAGCACCACAACAGGATAAGGGTAAACAATCCAATTCAAAAATGGGCACAGGATATGAACAGACACTTCCACAAAGAAGACATTCAGATGATCAATAAACACATGAAGAAATGTTCAAAATTCCTAGCTCTAAGAGATATGTAAATAAAAAGAACTGTAAGAGATCATCTCACTCCAGTAAGAGTAGCAAAAGTTAACAGAACAGCAAACAGCAAATGCTAGCAAGATTGTGGAGAAACTGGAACCCTTATTCACTGTTAGTGGGAGTGTAAAATGGTGCAACCACTATGGAAGGCAGTATGGCACTTTCTCAAAAAGGTTGCAAATAGAAATACCATTTGACCTAGTAGTTCCACTACTGGGAATATACCCCAAAGAAACCATAACTACCACTCAAGCAGATAGTTGCACACCCATGTTTATTACGGCTTTGTTCACAATAGCAAAGATTTGGAAACAACCCAAAAGCCCATGAACAAACGAATGGATAGAGAAGCTGTGGTATATTCACACAATGGAATACTATGCTGCATTGAAAAACTTGTAATATATTATTTAAAATGGGTGACCCTAGAGGACCTTATGCAAAGTGAAATATCTCAGTTACAAAAGGACAAATACTGCATAGTGCCACTTATGTAAAATGGGACTGACATTGGGGTTGGAGGGAGACTGAGAAAAATGGGATAAATTATGTTTACTGCATTGAAACAGATGAGGGAGAAAACTGTTTAAAAGGAATATATGATCAGGTATTATTGTCATGGTAGGAGTCCAGAACAAAGGCTGCATAGTGGAGTGGACTTGGGGGAGGGATTGTATGAGGGGAAAAAAGGATTTTTCTTTTACTTTTCAAAGAGAAGCGTGAACTGGGTGGGAGAGAAGAAAAGTGCAACAATGAGTGAATGAATAGAAATCCAAAGTCTCTCTACATTTTCCTTAAAATTAATAATAATTGGGGGGGAGGGGAAGATTCTCAGCAAGGATTAACACAGTGGTTGCAACAATGAACGTATCAATGATTTAAAGGTTAGTACAGGACCAGGTACTTTGTTTTCTGTTTTTTCATGAGATTTCTAATACTTGAATCCAAGTCAATGGCACCAAACAACAACAATCCCATCAAAAAATTAAGCTTCCGTCTTGTACTGTCATAATTGTGTAATTGTACATGTTGTTATGTGCCATCGAGTCACCTGCGACTCATAGTCACCCTACACACACAGCCCTAAACCCTGATCTATCCTGTACCAATCTCACTGTCTCCAAGACACCCACTCCCAATATCCAAGTCACTGAATCAGTTCATTGTACATAATTGTATATAATTGTGTGCCCTTTGATCAAAAAGTAAAAATTTTCATTTAAGCATATAAATGTAAAGTCTTCAAGACATTCTCTAAATTTTACCGTGTGTGTGTGTGTGTGTGTGTGTGTGTGTGTGTGTGTGTTACCATAAATTTGGATCTGACTGGTACAGGAGGAGATTGTCCCTCCTTCTCCAGCAGAGTATCTGGTGGATTCAAGCAGCACACCTCTAGGATTATAGTGTAGCTTCTTGCCACTAGGCCACCTGAGCTCCCTAATTTCATCGTATTTTTAAAACATGCATCCATTTTCATTTTCATGGTGAAAAGGTAAAAAGCAAAACAGAAATTTATATTCTCCAATTCATTCTACAAATATCTCAAGGACTACTTTAAGAAAAAATGTTTCCATTCCCTCACTTAAGTTGGAAGCTTAATTGCCTTCGTAAATTATGGAACAATCCTGCATTCTCCAATATATTTCTCAGGTTTAAATAGAGAGCCAATCTTACAATTGCAGAGTTAATTCTGGTTCCTAGTGAGGTTTCACAAAGTTTCCGAGGCTGTAAATCAAAGGGAAGAAGATTGCCCTTCTTTCTCCTGTCAAGCCACTGTTTCTCCTTCATCGGTGACTCAGTCGGTCTCCTTTACTTTTTTTTGTTCCACCATCTATATATTTCTAGGGTTTATTCTGGCTTCCTGGTCCAAGATGAATGGTCTCAGATCCATTCATTGTGTGTGAGTTATAGGTTAAAATATAGAATAGCAAAATGTGCAGGCCTCCACGTTAATTCAACTCTTTTAAGGAGACTTTCTGGAATCACAACTCTAAACTTCTACACAAAATCCACTGACCATGAGTTCATCAAATAGCCACATCTAGCTTCCAGGAAGGTTTAAAAGCAAAATTTCCTATCTAAGATGGCAAAATATCTGCCTGAACGACCAGGTTCTAGAATATGTAGTTAGAAAGCATAGCTTCCCCATCACTTTTGTAGTAGCTCCCCATGGTTCTAAGTTAGACATAGGTCATGAGCTCATAGGACAAGAGCTAAAAGATAAGTTACCTGTTCCTAGCATTCCCATGATTGTGTTTACTTTTGAAAAGAACTCATAGGGAATTTTTTGTTACTAAGGAAAGGTTTATCTGTAAGCACAAAACATAACATGAAGGAGTTCCACTTTTAGAACAACTAGACTCTCAAAATAAAGATAGTACTATCACAGATCAAATTATTATCAAATCCGGATTTCTTGCATGGAAATCAAGACCTCTACTACTGAAACATGACTGTTTAGCTGAGCTTCAGATTTCCACGGGAATAAACAGAGCCATTGCATCACTTTTGAAACCGACCACAAAATTGATGGTAAATCTAAATCTAACACTCATTTAACTTTTCATCCAAATGTGAAGAAAGTGAGCAAACACAGCTATGCAATGTCAAGTTCTATTTTAGATGAATGTGTTGCTTAATGTTTCTTCACAGGACTATTGCCTTAGTTCTTTGAAAAACAGCTTGCTGTATGTATGTATTTTTTTCCCAACTCCCTGAGGAATTCTTTGACCTTTGACCTAGTTCTTTGAACCTCACAAATTGCTTTTTTTTTTAACCACTGTTGGCTTTTGTGTGTTACTTTTTTTCCAGAGAAGAACTCAGTCTCTAAGAACAGAAAATGTTTCTTTTATGCAAGAATTTAGTTGATTGACATTTTGTGGGTTTGCTTGAGGATTGCTTCAAATCTGATCTGGTGAGGAAAGCCCCATCTCTCAACTGATGAGGGTTGAAGTATATAAATGACTGAACTGAAGAGCTTTTCTAAGCCTCCTTGTTGAAAAAGAGGTGCAGATTAAGAGCTGGACTGGTGGAGAAGTAAAGTTTCCTTTAAAGTAAAGACTCCAAAGCTATTTCACAGGCAAGGGGCTGAGCTGGCTAGATGTGGAAAAGTTGACACTAGACAGGCTTGATGACAGATAGCAACTAAGAAAGCTGAAACAGCTACACTGCCTATGAGCTGGGCCACATAGTGTCGGACAGGTCCCAGTGACAGAGGGTTCTGTATAACTGCACTGGCAAGGAGTATTTCACTTGAAGGGTTTTCTTCTGAAAAAAACTATCTTGATTGATCCATTGCATACTGAATTCTACCTTTCCATGCTGATCTTGATTTTGAAATGTATCCAGTTATATTTACAAGCTGTATCCTGTTATTAACACGTTGCCACCACACACTTTTAAAATGATGACCATGCTTAAAAACACATTTTTCCCTAATTGTTTATGACTGCCATATGAAATTAAGCTTCAGTCGTTAATGTCCCTTTTTATACTAATTAAAATGTGCAGGACGGCTATTGCCGTCATTTGCTGTAATGATTAATCCTAATATCAATATCTGACATAGCGTAATCTTTGTTGAAAAACTATTTTAACATAGATTGTAGTCTCTCCTATAAAACAAAACTGATTTTAAAATTTAAATGTGCGAAAGTAAAATCCCGTTACTCCCCAGCCAGAAAGCTCTGATGGTGTAGTTGGCCAGGAGTTGCACTGCTAACCCAAAGGTGTTGTGTTCAAATTCAGCACAAACTCAAGGAAGAAAGGGATCCAGAATTCTTCAGCTCATACCTTCTTCAACTTATAAAGTCAGTTGCATATCATCATGAAATTTCTTTCTCAATCCCAGGGGACAAAGAGGACAATCGAGTTGTGAGAGGGACCTGTAATCAGGTTGCATAGTGGAGTGCATTTAGGAGGGGGCAGGGTCAGGGTCGGGGGGATTGTATACCAATGAAGAAGTTTTTCTTTTGCTTTTCAAAGAGAGGAGCGAACTAGGGGAGGGGGATAAAGAAAAAAGTGCAATAATGAATGAATAAAAATCCAAAATCTCTGTAAATGTTCATTAAAATAAATTAAATTAAATAAAAAAAAATACTCCCCCACACAAAAAAAAATCCTGATCCAGATGGCTTCATGGCTGAATTCTACCTAATATTTAGTGAAAAATTATTATCAATTATACTTATATTATTTTTAAAACCAGCAAAAGAAGAAACACTCCCAGAGTCATTTTGTGAAGCAAGCATAATTATAATACCAAAACAAGGCAAAGATCTGACCAAAAAAGAAAATTACAGACGATCTAAACTATAAAATCATGAATCACTCATGAATGTAGACGTAAAAATCCTTAACAAAATCCTGGCCAATAAAATCGAACAGCACATTAAAAAAAATAATCATGGGGGTGTCACCACTGCATCATATAGTAAGATGAAAATCACTTAATAATCTTTGTTCACATGAAACCTGCAGAAATAAATAGTATTACTTAAAAAAATAATCATGAACAAGTGAGATTCAGAATACATATGCAAGGATGATTCAAGAAAGAAAATAATTAACATAATTCATCAAATAAGCAAAGCAAGTAACAAGATCCACATGATCCTATCAATTGTAGCCAAAAGGTCTTTGAAAATCCAACACCCCTTCCTGATTAAAACATACAGCAAAATGGAAGTAGAGGGGAATTTCCTGAACACAGTGAAAAGTACATATGCATAATCAAGAGCCAATATAAATTCTCAATGGAGAAAGACTAAAAGCATTTTCCTTGTGAACAGGGACCAGACAAGGATGCCTACTATCAGCATGTGTATTCAATACTATACTGGAAATAGTTGCTAGAGCAATACAACAAAAAGAGGAAATTAGAGGGATCCAGATTAGCAAAGAGTTGGTTAAATAGTCACTGTATGGTTCAAAATTTGCAAGAGTATATGCCAAGGATGTGCCATATCTCCATACCTTTACAATCTATATGCAGAACACGTTATTCGGGACAAAGGACTCTATGAGGAGAAATGTGACATGAGGATTGGAGGAAGATTCACCAACAACCTGCTTTATGCAGATGACACAACGCCAGTTACTGAAACTGAGGAGGACCTGAAGTGCTTGCTGCAGAAGGTCAAGGAATGCAGTCTTCAATATGGACTGAAGCTCAGTATCAAGGAAACTAGGATCTCACCAGTGGGATGATTGGCAACATCATGATAGATGGTGAAGAAATTGAGATTGTTAACAGCTTTAGTTTGCTTGGCTCCCAATCAACACTCTTGGCACCAGCAGCCATGAAATCAAGAGACAAATTGCATTGGGAAAGTCTGCTGTCAGAGACCTCTCCAAAGTAATGAGGAGCAGTGATGTCAGCCTGGAGACTGAGGTGCACCTGATACAGGCCATGGTCTTTGCAATCACTTGCTATGTATCAGA
>NW_006399915.1:6980415-6981055 GCF_000299155.1 Elephantulus edwardii
GGGAACGCCCTCTATGAGGTGGATTGATTCAGTGACTGGCATAATCGGGATGGAAGTGTCAGAGACAGTGCGATTGGCACAGGACAGAGCAGAGTTTAGGGCTGTTGTACATAAGGGTCACTATGAGTCGCAAGCGACTCGACGGCACATAACAACAACAACAACAACAATTTACTTTGGAAATGGTATCAGGAAGAACTAGTCCTTGCAGAAGATCATGCTTGGTAGAAAAGCAGTGAAAAAGAGAAAGATTGTACTTCTGGTTACATTTACTCCCAAGTATTTAATCTTGTGATTAGCTATTGTGAATGGTATTGTTTTTCTTAGCTCCAGCTCTGCATTCTTTTGTCTCTGTAGAGAAATCCAATTGATTTTTGTATGTTGATCTTGTGTTCTGCCAGTTTGCTGGATTGGTCAACAATGTCTAATAGTTTTCTTGCTGAATCTTTAGGGTTTTCTAAATATACTATCATATCATCTGCATTGAGATAATTTTACCTCCTCTTTGCCAATTTGGATACCTCTTATTTCCTTCTCTTGTCTTATTGTTATCACTAAGACTTCCAATACAATATTGAATAAGAGGTGATAGTGGACATCCTTACCTAGTTCCTGTGCTTAAAGGGAATGCCTTTAACCT
>NW_006399915.1:6984779-7010944 GCF_000299155.1 Elephantulus edwardii
CAGATGGATCTTGACAGAAAGCTGAGTACCAGAGGAATGTCTATCTGTGTTTCATTGACTATGCAAAGACATTTGACTGGGTGTACGCAATAAATTGTGACTAACCTTAAGAAAAAATGGGAATCCCAGAACTGTTGATTGTGCATATACGAAACCTATACTTAGACCAGGAAGCAGTCCTCAAAACAGAGCAAGGAAACACTGCACGGTTCAAAATCAGGAAAAGTGTGCTTTAGGGATGCATCCTATCTCCATACTTTTTCAATCTATTTGCGGAATAGATTATTTGGGAGGTTGAGCTTTATAAGGAGAAATTTGGGATCAGGCTTGGAGGAAGACTCATCAATTGCCTGTGTTATACATATGATACAACTTTGCTGTAACTGAGGACCTGAAGTATTTGCAGTAGAAGGTCAAGGATTGTAGTCTTTAATATGGATTGAAGTTCAGAATCAAAAAGACAAAGATTCTTACCACTGGACCAATTGGCAGCACCATGATAGATAGAGAAGAGATTGAGGTTGTTAGAAATTATAGCTTGCTTGACTCCACAATTAACAATTTTGGCACCCGCTGACAGGAAATCAAAAGAAAAATTGCATTGGGAAAACCAATCACCTCTCCAGAGTACTGCAAAACAATGATGTCAGTAAACACTAAGATGCACCTGATCCAGTCTATGGTCTATGTGTATATGTGTCAGAGAGCTTGACAATGACTAAGGATGTTAGAAGGAGAATCAATGCCTTTGAATTGTGGTGCTGGAGAAGTGTCTTGAACATACTATGGATCGCCAAGAAAACACTTAAGTCTGTCTTGGAGAGAATGAAACCAAGTTTCTCCTTGGAGGCTAGGATTTTGAAAATCCATCTTACATATTTTGGGCATGTGGCTAAGAGGAATCTGTCTTTGGAGAAGGACAGCATGCTTAGAAGTGTGGAAGGACAGCACAGGAGAGGACAACCCAGATGAGATGGATTCCTACAGTAACTGGAGTAGTGGGGGTAGGTGTGTCTGAATCCATGAGAGTGGCTCAGGACAGGACAGGTTTCAGAGCTACTGCATACAGGATCACTATGAGTTACAGGTGGCTTGATGACACATAACTATAACAACATTTCAATAGGCATTGATTATGGATTGATCTAAGATGAAATTTGTCTGGGTTATCTAGTGCTATGATGACAGGTATATCACTAGTAGATCACTTTAATAAACAGAAATTTATTCTCTTACAATTTAAAAAGTTAGCAGTTAAAATTTAGGGTGTTGGCTCTAAGGGAAAGCTTTCTTTCTCTTTGGTTCCGGAGGAAAGTCTTTGTTTCCTTTCACATCTGTGGGCTTTGCATTTCTTGGATACCCATATGTCTTGGCTTTTTTGCTGTGTTAAATTTCCAACACAGGGGCCTATTTATAAAAAGATACATTCCACTCTTGTAAATTCTTTCTTACTTGTGCTGAGGTCCCCCATCTTAGCTCTAATCTCCCTCCTTTCATGAGACGAAAGGTGATGCAGATTAGTTCCAAAGAAATTGCCTTTAAATTTTATCTAGGTTTCAATGAGATTAAAGCATCCCACTTTTTAAAAATATTTCTTATTTTCATTTAATAATGTCTTTATAGTATACTTCATTCATATACATTGTATTTCATACAATCATTTATATATATTCTATTTTACATTATTTTTTTATACTAGTTTATTTGCAAAATTTGAATACATTGTTTTTCACACCAGTTCCTTCCCATTTCCCTTACCCTCCACTAATCAACTTGTGTGACCCCATTATTAATCTTCCCCAGCTGTACATGCTAACCCCTCTGCTTCTACCCTCCCCCCCTTGGATCCTCATACTCATTCTACAATAATGATTTTACACCATATTTGTCCTTATGAGATTGAGTTCACTCAGCATAATGCTCTTCCCATGTTAGGTAGTAATTTACAGAATCATTGCTACTGCATGCAGCATAGTATTCCATTGTGTGAATATGCCATAATTTATTAGTCCATTCAGTTGTAGTTGGACATTTGGGCTGTTTTTATGTTCTTGCATTGATGAATAACATTACTATAAACATTGGTGTACAAGTCTCCATTTGTGCCTCAGTTCTCATTTTCTTGGGGTATATCACAAGCAGTGAATAGCTGGGTCAAATGGAATTTGTATGTTCAGCTTTTTTAAGAAGCATTAAACTGCCTTTCAGACTGGTTGTACTATTCTACAATCCCAGAAACAATGTATAAGTGTTCCTACCTTGCCATGTCCTCTCCAACATTTATTACCTGCTGTCCTGCTAATCTTTCCACTGCTACTAGGGAAGATGCATCTCATTTTGGTTTTGATTTGTATCTCTATTATTGCTGGTGATTTTGAGCATTTTTTCCATATGTCTGTTGACCATTTGAATATCTTCCTCTGTGAAATTTTTTCCATGTCTCAATATTGTGAAAAATGAAAATTCTACCAAAATTAATCTACATGTTCAACACAATCTCAATCCAGATACCAAATTCATTCTTCAAGGAAATTAAAAGAGAAATTGTGAAGTTTATTCGGAGAGGCAAGGGATCCTGAATAAGCAAATCACTTCTTAGAAACAAAAATGAAGTGGAGGCATTGCACTCCCTGACCTCAAAACCTACTGCACAGCAGTAGTAACCAATTGATAATGATACAATGACAGGCACATAAAGCAAAAGAACAGAATTTAGAATCCAGAAATAGACCCAACCGGATCAGAGACCTGGGAGTACAGTCCAAGCCCATAAAGTTCATAAAAAAAACAAAACCCTAGGATCAAGTTTAGAAGGGACTAGAAGACTAGTCTATGCTATAAAGAGACTGCCAAATACAGCCAGAAATGCACAATCTGAAGAGGATAAAATTGATGGATGGAATCTTCTAAAGATTAAATCTCTGTGCACATCAAAAACTTATTTCAGCAGGGTGAAAAGAAACTCTACTGACTGGGAAGAAACATTTGGAAATACCAGCTAAGCAAGAGTCTCATAACAAAAGTTTACAGAATACTCCTGGGCCTACACAAGAAAAAGACTGTATAACCCAATTACAAAATGGGCAAAAGCATCCCACACTTCATCTTTTTTACAGTTGCTTGGTTTACCCCAGGAGATCATTATAAAATTTCTACATTTCATCATTACAGCTATTAGTGTCATCAGTCCACTATGACTCATAGCTATCCTATGAACCACAGATCTGAACCTTGCCCTGTCTTGCACCATCTCCACCATCTCTGATATGCTAAACACCATTGTGACAGCCACTGGGAAAATCCATCTTAGTACCAGCTCTTCCTCTCATTCTCTGATCCTCTATCTTTCTCAACATGATTATCTTTTTTTCCAAAGAATGGCCCTTTTTTTTTAACAGCAAACAGTAATTTCAGATTTCATAAATTTAATTTCACATAGTAACATTCCCTACACAAGATTAATATATTTAAACAGCTCTAGCATTTTGATTAAAAAATAATAATATTGTTAACTTGACACCAATGATTCTCAAAAAGTTACTTGGTTAGTTCTGGTTGCATAGTCCGTATAGATTTGTGCTGCTAACTCAAAGACCTTCAGTGGTTCAAACCCATCAGTAGCTACTTGGGAGAAGGATGGGCAGTCTCCTCCCGTAAGATTAACTGTCTCTGAAAACCCACTGGAGGGTCAGCAATGGGTTGGTTGCGACTCAACAGCACATAAAAACACCTGCTGAAGGTCAGATAAAGCTCTGGAAGATGTACATTTGATATTTTAAAAGGTCTCATTTTTTAAATTTTTTTATTATTAATTTTAATAGACATTTACAGAGGTTTTGGATTTCCATTCTTTCATCGCTGCACTGCTGCACTTTTCTCCCTGCCCACCACTCCCCACCAGCTCCCTTCCCCCTCCAAAAAGAAAAAGGAAAAAAAATATTCCTTCATTAGTATATAATTCCCGCATCCCTTCCCCTCCACCCCCACTCCCTTCCTGACAACATGGCCCAAGTTTGAGAGTTTCAACACCCTTGATTCTCATTGCACTTCCTCCAAGACAGATTTGATTGTACTTTTGGCAGTCAATGGGATACTTAGTATTCTTTTCACAGCACCACAACTCAACGTCATTAATTCTTCTGTTATCATGATTGATTGTCCAACTTTCAGATGCATGGGAAAGAATTGAAAATACCGTGGCTTGGATAAGGCACACTTTAGTCTTTAAACTCACAATATTGTTCTTTAATACTTTGTAGAGGTCCTTGACAGATTTTCACAATCCAAACTGTCATGATTGCTTAACTGCTGTTACTGTCAAGAGGGTGTTGATTGTGTGGAACCAAATAAAATGAAATTGTAGGTAATTTCAATCTTTTTCCCCCTCTTATAATGCCGTGTTTTAGTTCAATGATGAATATTTTGTTTTCTTGGTGTTGATATATAACCACACTGAAGGTTAACAGTATTTAATCTTCTGCAGCAAGACCTCCAAGTCCTATTTACTCTTCACTTTCTACAAGCAAGGTTGTGTCATCGGCACAATACAATCTATTAATGAGTTTTACTCCAGTACTAATGACATGTTCTTTTTCACATAGCCTAGTTTCTCCAATGATTTGCACAGCATACAGTTTGAATAGGTATAGACAAAGGATACTACTCTGACACACAATTTGCCTGATTTTAAATTAGTAGTATTCCTTTGTTCTGTTCAGACAATTACTACTTGATCTATGCATGGGTTTTGCCTAAACACTGTTAAGTACTCTGGGATTCCCATTCTTCTCAATCTTAGCCATAATTTGTTATGATCCACATAGTCTGACAGGAACCTCTCAGTGTTCTGTTGATTTCTGAAATAGTTTACTTTTGTGTCTTCAGTGACACTTGAACTTCTTCTTTCAATATCATTAGCTCTTTCACTACCTCCTAAAATAGTTAACTACCAGCCAATTCTTTTTAATACAGTGACTCTGTATACTCTTTCTATCTCCTTTTGATACTACTTGCTTTATTTGATATTTTGTCCATAATATCCTTCGATATGCAAACTGTGGTCTTAAATACTAATAAAGACAACTCTTTATTAGATTTTTGTTATTTTAAGGGAGAAGGCAGGGAAGAGATGAATAATGGAAAAGATACTGCTAAGCAACCAGAAAGGTAATAAAGGAATCAAAGGGAATGCCTCCATTTGAAAGGCATTTGTTAAAACAAACAAAATCAAACTTTGGGACCATTATATTTTTAACATGACTCAAGAATTCCTGTTCTTTCTGGGAAGATGTTGGCAGCAGTGGCTCGGTTTCTGATTTTCTCCAAATCACTGTATCAAACAAAATGTTGTTGTTAGTTTGTCAGATGTCATTGTGTCTGTTCCCACACATAGCAACCCTACAAACAACAGAAATAGTGTCTATTTTGGAGGCTTTTTCAGTAAAAGAACAGGGGTGTCTCAATTTAAATGCCATCTCTTAACTATGTAATGTCTTTGTTTGTGGATAGACCAAGACTTGATCTGCTTCCAGGAGTTTCAGTTAGCTTAAATGTGTAATTTTCATACTCACAAGAGGACATCTAGGAAGGAATGTTGTTCATCAGAGAAACAAGAGCTTTGCCATTTCATTTTGGGAAAACTCTCCCTTTAATTCTCTGCATCACTAAGGGGTAATTTCAGAGGTCAAAAGGACAAACAAGTTTGGGCTGGTTATATGACACACATGTGTGCTGTCTCAGGTGTCTTGGCCTGCACGGGTACCCTCTTGGGTTTGGTAGGAACTTATGCCCATGTTTCCCCAAGCGTTCTGTGGTCATCCTTGAAGTTTAGATGTGAGAGAGGGTATAAAGAATTCCAGCCCCTGGGTTTACATCCTCTGCAGCTTGTCAGACTTGGCTCAGTCATTGCCCTGGTGTGAGATGGATTAGGAGAGGAGGGGAGAGAGGGAGGAGTGCTCCCAGCCTTGGGGGCTACTCCTGCTGAAGAGTAGGGTAATAGAGCTGGCCATGCCTGGAGCAACTGATTAGCAGAGTTGGAGCTGTTTCCTCACCTGGTGGGAGCTTCCCAGACAGGCACTGTGTAGGAAGTAAGTCCCCTGTGGTAATTGATAGGTTATCCAGGGGCTCCCACAGTAGTCTTTCTCCAATAAAAAGATCCTTATCTTAGCCTCAGTCAAAGAAGCAAGTTTGTTTTGGAGAGCCAAGAAGTAAATGGGATAACCACTAGTTTACAGTTTATTGGTCCATTCTTATTTTTTTAACCCATTACTGTAATCGCTACGTCAGTCCACAATCATTGCTATGTTTGAACCAATTATTTTAGCTTCTGTTTTACCCACCTCATTGAGAGTCTTCCTCTTTTTTTCTACTGACAGTATATATAAAAATAGATAAGAAAAAAAATATATATATGGCATTTACTGAAAAAAAGGAAAAGAAAAACACGTAGCAGTGTATCCCCATGGGCTCCCAAACACAAAAAGATGAAGACATGGTAACCAGGTGTAAATCTGCCTAGTGTCAACATCTGTGCAGGGGAAACAGAAGGCCACAGCAGGGCCTGAAAACAGGATAAACTCAAAATAGTCTGCAGGAACTCACCAGAGAGCAAAGCAAGGTGAAAACAGTGGCTGCATCTTACAAGAGTCATACCCTCTCAAGTAGCAGATAATCATCTAGAATGTAAAGGGTTGGAGAAATCTAGGATGTACACATGTTCAAACCCAAGGTACCAAAGTTCCACTCCCATTTGGGGCAAAGCTCCACACTGAATAGAAATTGTTATTTGGTCTCATCAAGTTCATTGCAACTCACAGCAACTCCAAGTGACAGAATAAACTTGTTCCAGAGGGTTTCCTAGTTCATAATCTCTATGGAAACAGGATTTTTCTCCTATAGATATGCTGAGTGAATTTCAATTGCCATTTGGTCTTTTGGTTAGTGGTGATAGGCTTTACTTTTGTGCCACCAGAGCTCCTTAGAAGCTGATAGGAGGGACATCAAAGTATAATACAACAGAAACAATAGAGAATCAAAACCATTTCTATAAAGCAGGAATTGAAAAGAGTTTGAAGAGCAAACTACTGTATTTTAAATTATATATTTTTTTAAAAAATAGCAACATCTAGAATTGTTTAACATTCTAAATTATAGGGAAAACAAAGTTTACTTTCTTTAAAGGACTTCTGGAGGGCTAGTGACAAGAAGTTGCAGTGCAATCCTGAAGCCATGCAGTCTGAGGCCACCAGCTGCTCCACGGGAGAAGGATGGACAATCTCTTCCTGTGTGACTAACTGCCTCTGAAAACCCGCTAGAAAGTAAGCGATGGGTTGGTCCTGACTCTATGGTACACAACAATAAAAACAAGAGAAAAGTATTAGTGTAAAATCTTCTAAAAAAGTTATTATAAGAAAAACAAATATAAGATAGAACAACTTTCTTACCAAACATGAAGGCATGCCCAAAAGGCATGTTCTCATAATAGATAAAAATGAGCTTAAAAAGTAGAAAATAAAAATGACACAAGAGATGGGGGAAAAAACCCAACCCAAAATGAATTAATTAAGCAACTCAAAATGAAATAGCTATTTAGGGTAAAAGTTTTTAATTTGTCTTGTGTTTTTGTGTACCGTCAAATCAGGACTAATTCATAGCTGACTCTCCAGTTAGTTTTCAGAGGCAGTTAATTACATGAGAGGAAATTATCTTTTTTCAAGTGGAGCAGCTGATAAATTTGAATCCTATGCCTTTAGGTCTGCAATACAGCACCTTATCATTAAGCCACCACGGTTGTTGTTGTTATATGCCATTCGGCTACAACTCATAGTAATCCTCTGAACAATGACTACAACTTTGCATTGGGGAAAAACCTGCTGTCAAGGCCCTCTCCAGAGTACTGAAGAGCAACGATGTCATTCTGGAGACTAAGGTACACCTGATCCAGGCCATACTTTTCTTTGCAATTACTTGCTATGCATTAGAAAGCTAGACAATGACTAGCGATGATAGAGAATTTCTGTCTTTGAGCTGTGGTGCTGGAGAAGAGTATTGAATTTACCATGGACTGCCAAGAGAACAAACAGGTTTGTCCTGGAGAGGGTGAAACAGCTTCTCCTTGGAGGCAAGGATTCTGGAGCTTCATATGACATGCTTTGGACATGTTGCAAGGAGTATTGAATATACCATGGACTGCTAAAAGAAACATATTCATCCTGGAGAGGGCAAAGCCAGGCTGCTTCTTGGAGGCAAGGATTTTGAAGCTTTGTCTGACATACATTGGACATGTTACATGCCGGGATCGGTCCTTGGAGAGGGACGTCCTGCTTAGGAGGGTGGAGGCAAAGTGCAAGAGAGGAAGACCCTTAATGAGATGGATTGATTCAGTCACTGGGGATAGGTGTACCAGAGACAATAGGATCGGCACATGATAGAGCAGGGTTTAGGGTTGTTGTACATAGAGTTACTGAGTCACAGGCAACTCAATGGCACATAATAACAACAACAATGTTAAAATGCAAACAATTTTAAAGGCTGCAGTTTTTTATCTTCTTCAACAAGCACCTCAAGTTCTTCTCAGTTTCGGCAAGCAAAGTTGTGTTATCTGCGTAATTCAGACTGCTGATTAATCTTCCTCCAATCCTGCGGCCACATTCTTCTTCATGGAGTTCAGTCTCTCAGATGATCTCTTCAGCATATAGATTGAAAAAGTACATCCGTGGTGCACTTCTTTCTTAATTTTTAACCATGCAATGTTTTCTTGTTCTGTCCAGGCAACAGCTTCCTGGTCTAGGTACGGGTTTAGCATGAGCACAATCAAGTGTTTGTGTCTGGGATTTCTCTCCTCAAAGGTAGCCACAATTTGTTGTGATACACACACAGAGTCAAAAAGCCTTTGAGTAGTCAATAAGCAAAAAAGTAAACATTCTTTTTCTCTCTGCTTTCAGCCAAGATCCATCTGATATTGGCAATGATATCCCAATGTCATGGCCTTTTCCAAACTCAATTTGTATTTATGGCAATCCTCTGTTGTTGTACTGTTCTTACAGGTTTTGGATAATCTTCAGGAAGATTTTGCTTGGATGTGATAGTAATGCTATTGTTTGACAGTTCCACATTGTGTTGAATAACCTTTTTAAGAATGGGAATAAATATGGATCTCTTCCAGTAAGTTGGCCAGTTTTCTGTCATGCAGATAGTAAGTGGCAACTGGAAGTGTATCAATCAGGGAAAGTCTTACCAGTTAAATTATGAGTTAGGAGCAAAAAAGTTGGTGCTTTCTGAAGTTGAAATGTTGTTGACTATGAAAAGCAGAGCAATCAATAAGAGAAACTAGAAGTGGAGAGAGTGACTGAGACATGGCTAGGAAATAACTCCATGAAAGTAAATAAAGAGAGAGTATGGAAAAAAGACAAAAGTGATGACTAGTGCATCCATGGTTGAAAGAACTGAAACTGTCAACAACTTCATTTTACTGGACATATAATCAACACATTTAGTACCAGCAGTCAGGAGATCAGGAAATGGACAAATTCTACTGGGAAAGTCTGCAGTCAGGGACCCCTCCAAATTATTGAGGAACAATGATGTTAGTTTGAAGTCTAAGGTGCCTCTAATTCAGGCAATGATCTTTTCAATCACTTGTTTCCTTCCATCTGAGAGCTGGACAAGTACTAAAGATGACAGAAGAAGAACTGATGCCTTTGAACTGTGGTGTTGGAGAACAGTAGTAAATATCCCATGGACTACCATTAAGAACAAATAGATATATCTTAGGAAGATTGTAGCCAGAGTGCTCCTTGGAGGCAAAGGTGATATAGCTTCACTTCACAAATTTTGGGCATGTTGGTAGAGGCTATTCATTGGAGGGGGACATCATGTTTTGGGAAGGTAGAGGGATGACATAAGAGAAGAAGACTCTCAACCAGGTCACAGGGTTGCTATGAGTCATACTCAACTTGGCTGCACCTAACAACAACAACAACAACAACAACAACAAAGCAGGTCCATGGAAAGAATTCCATCAGAGGACGCATGTAGGATGCTTGCAGAGTGAGGGAGAACCCTACCATTTTCTCTTGCATGTTCCAGCCTCCTAGTACCTAAGTAGTTCCATATTTACAAATTAAACAAGTGTAAGCTTCCAGGTTGTCACTGTTTGACAGAATGAACAATTAATTATATGAAACTGTGTTTGTAAACCCTTCTATAGTATCTAAGGCATAGTATTTTCAGTTTCTTCCAATGGATCTGAAAGTTGGACAATGAATAAGGATAATGGAAAAATTGAAGCCTTTGAATTGGCATGTTTGAGAATAGTACTGAATAGCCCATGAACTGTCAAAACTTTGAGGAAGTCCAACCGTGGTACTTCTTAGAGGCAAGGATGATGAACTTTATCTCACATATTTGGATATGGTGTCAGGAAAGGCCATCTCTTGGGAAAAGACACACTGGGGATGGTTGAGGGTCAGAGAAAGAAAAAATGACCCTTAACAAGATGGATTGACCCAGTGCCTATAACAAAGGAATCTGGGCTTGATCATGGTGGAGATGATAAGGACAATGCAGGATAGAGAAAGTTCAAATCTGTTGTTGATTCAATTGCTCTGAGCCATCATAGCAATCCAATTCAATGGTTATCGTTGAATGAATGGCATTTAACCAATAATAACATGGGATTGTGAAGAATAGCTTTTCCTTTCCAATTTGTTGTGATCAAATGCTTTCATAAAAATCACGAAAAGTGAGTTACTAGTAAAGTGATTAAGTGCTTGGATATGTGGAAATAGCCATTTTCTGTAAAAATCTCTGAGTGCTTACATCTATTTCTGTACAGTGTCATAAATACAACAAAAACACCAGTGTATTCTGAGTAGCCTGAGAGGAAATGACACCAAGTCAGGATATTATACCAAGCTCTGTCATACTGTGCCCCAAAGCTAACCTTTTAGCCTTTCTGCCAGTAAAGTAAAACCAAAATCCAAACAAAACCAAAAGCCAAGCTCATTGTGGTGAGTTAATTCTGAGCCAAAAGTGACCCTGGAAGCACAGAACAGGGCTGGCTCATAGGATTTCCTGGACTATAATGTGTACCCAAGCAAGCCTCCTCTGTCGTCCACAGAGTAAGGGGTGGATTTGAACTGCTCATCTTTTGATGAATAGCTGAGCATTTGACCACTGCACATCAAGGCTCATTTTTATAAAAGGAAATTACATCTGCCCTAAAAGTCTAAAGTGTATGATATCTAATTATTAATTGCCATTGATAGGAGCTCACTAAATTTCATTCTTCCCCAAGAAACTTCCTTGTCTAAATAAGAACTGTTTTCTCTCCTGTGAGAGCTTGGTAATCTCATCCTCACTTACACCCTAAAGTGTGGTTTGAAGATCAAAGGCCAGTTAGAGAGAAAGCCATGGTGGTGTCAAAGTTTCTATATCATTCTGAACTAACCTCTTATAACTGCAGCATAAAACCACAAGGAATCAAAAACATTAGCTCTGAACAAAAGTCCCCAGTTTATGTAACTGGAGCCATGCTTCACTTATTCATGATTCCTTTCCACCACACTTTCTACTTATTTCTCTATTCTCTCCTCTCTCTCTCCCTCCCCCCCTTCCCTTCTCTGCCCTATCTCCCCTCTCTTCTTTCTCCTCTATCTCTGTCTCTGTCTTTCCCTTCCTCCTCCCTCCTCTCTCCTCTCTCTCTCCTTCCTTCCCTTCCTCTCTCTCTCTCTCTCTCTCCATAATCAGTGGCATGTCTTATTTAATGATAAATTCCTAGGGATAAACAAAACTTTCCCCACCCCAAAACAAAACCAAAAACTGTCATCAATATAATACCAATTCATGGAAACTCTTCCTTGGGTTTTCAAGGCTGTAATATGCATGAAAAAGGACTTCCCATCTTTCTCATGTGAAGCAGCTAATAGGCTCAAACTACTGATTTTTTTCTCCTAGTACACCAACATAGAATGTTCTACACCACTTGGGCTAATTACTAGACTCATGTTGTTGTTGTTGTGTACCATAGAGTAGGAACTGACCCATTACTGACTTTCTGGTGGGTTTTCAGAGGTGGTTAATCACTTGGAAGGAGGTTTCCCATCCTCCCACAGAGTAGCCGGAGGCCTTGAATTGCCTGTCTTCGAGATTACAGCACAGCTTCTTGCCACTAGGCCACTAGAGCTCCCTACTAGGCACAAAGTAGATTATAAATTTCTCTCAGATAAATGAATGAATCAGAATGTCTGAATTCCTTCAGAGTCTTTCATACTCAAATTTGATTTTGGTAAGCTTAACCTTATTTAGTGTCCTTCAGCAAGTATTGTATCTTCTGTGAAGAAATAACTTATTTCTTGTCATTGCTGTGGACACTGTTATCAGCCTCCTTAGAAAATTCCCTTCCCAGTTTCCCCTTTTACACTTGTAACCCACCACACAGAAGTGACTGAGGCTCTTTCCTTTATGATAATCTGAGGTGCCAGGAACTTTGTTATGGATCCTTATAATTCATACCCAGATCTTTCATAATTATCATTAACAAAGGCCCAGTCTATCTGCTAGGTAAATAACAGCAAAAGAACAAACCTATTTTCATACAGCATAAAAGAGCTGCTATTGTTGGAACTATAGAGTTGATTCTGATCCATTGTTACCCCAATTAAATGGGGTAGTTAAATGGTTTTGCAACTTGTTTGTGTTACAAACCCTTTGAAAACTGATGAAAGCTGTGTCGTTTTCTTCTACAGCCCTGTCTAACAGAACCTTCTGACACTGAAAATCCTCCATAATCTATGCTGTCCAATATGGCAGCTCCTTGCAAACGCTGCTGTGAGAACTGTGTGCTAATGGTATTTAATTTTAATCGATTGGAATAAAAATAGCCACATTTAACTAGTGTTTATAGCATTAGACCCCTTAGCTCTATTCTAATGCTGCTGTTGCCGCTGCTGCTGCTGCTGCTGCTGTTACGTGCTGTCTATTTTGAGTCTTACCTACACTATGAGATGGAGTCCAACTGCCTGAAAAGATTTCCTAGGTTGTAATTTTTACAGACGCACATCAGTAACTCTTTCTCACGAGGAGCTGCTAGGTATTCCCTACCTTTTGGTTAGCAGTCCAAAGCTTAATGCTGTGCCACTACAGCTCTTCCTGTTGCTTTTATACGCTTAAGATTCCACATATATACCTAAATTCAAAATCTTATAAACCAATTTAGAGGAGTCATGTATCAGCATTTGACATCCACATAGAGTTGTGTAAAGCATTCTGCTTCAAAAGAAGAGATAACATCCAGCCAAGAGTGTAGTGAAATTTTCCTTCAACAACAATTCAACAATCAAAGCTTTTACTATTTGTATTTCCATTACCTCAGCATGAGGGGAAGAAAGAGGTCAAGACATTTGTGCTACTTCATCTCTTATTTATAAGAACTAACCTCCTGACTCCTCTTAGTTACAAGAAAGACAGAAAAGATTTTTTTCCATATCCAGGAAGGGAAAAATATCAAACAAAGCTACGATGAGCACCCCACATTCCTTCTACCACACCCTTTGTATGAATAATGTAAGTAACCTCCTTGCTCCTTTCTTCAACTGGGAAATGAAGATAATAAATCTGTCAAACCAAGTGTCCTAAAGAAAAATGAGCAATGGTAGTGAAGACCATTACGGAGTATTTCGAATGTGATGAAAGCTTAGTGGTAGCAAGATGTTTTTCTTCTCTAGATGAGGCAATCTTGACGTGACGCAACTGAGTAATTAGGTCAGTAGCTCTACCCATGTCTCTGATGATCATAAATCTGATAGCACTAATCATTTCAGCATCTAACTCATCTTCCTTCCACAGAAATGGCAATAATCCCATGATGTTGTTATTGTTAAGTATCATCCAGTTTCCTCCAATTACCACAACCCTATGGAGAAGCTTTGTCTCACATACTTTGGTCATGTTGCTAGGAGAGGCTATTCTTCAGAGAAGGCCATCATGTTTGATAGGTGGAGGGATGGCAAAGGACAGGAAACTCGCAAGCAGTTGGATTGACACAGTGACTGTAGCAATGAGCCTGAGTGTGTCAGAGATTGTGAGATTGACACAGGTATAATATTGCATAACAGAATGAAATGCCACTAAAGATTAACCAGAAAGGACTAGAAGAGTTTGTTGACAGAGAACTACCAGAAATAAAGCTGTTTAGAAGAGGTCATGGCACTAGAGAGATTATTGCTAATGTCAGATGGATTTTGGTACAAAGCAAAGAGTACCAGAAGAATGTCTATCTGTGTTCCATTGACTATAAAAGGGCATTTAACTCTGTGGATCACAACAAATTGTGGCTAACCATGAGAAAAATTGGAATACCAGAACATTTAATTGTGCTTATGTGAAACCTGTGCTTGGACCAGGAAGCAGTCCTCAGAACAGAGCAGAGAAACACTGCATGATTCAAAATCAGGAAAGGAGTGTTTTTCAATCTACCTACAGAACAGATAATTCATGAAGCAGGGCCTTATGAGGAGGAATGTGGCATCAAGATTGGAGGAAGACTCATCAGCAACCTACTTTATGCAGATAACACAACCTTACTTCGTGAAACTGATGAGGACCTGAAGCACTTGCCGCAGAAGGTCAAAGATTGTAGTCTTCAATATGGATTGAAGCTCAACATCAAGAAGACAAAGATTGTCAACACCGGGACAACTGGCAACACCATGATAGATGGAGAAGAGATTGAGGTTGTTAAGAATTACAGCTTATTTGGCTCCACAATCAATACTCTTAACACAAGCAGTTAGAAAATCAAATGGGAAAATTTGCTCCAGAGTTCTGAAAAGCAACAATGTCAGTCTAGAGACTCAGATGTGTCTATTCCAGGCCATGGTCTTTGCAATTACTTGTTATGCTTCAGAGAGTTGGACAATGACTAAGGATGACATGAGAATCTATGCCTTAGAGGTATGGTGCTGGAAAAGAGTCCAGCATACAATGGATTGACAAGGGAAAAAAAATAGATCTATCTTGGAGAAGGTGAAACCATGTTTCTCTTTGGAGGCTAAGATTTTGTTGTTGTTGTTTATTTTCTACTATTTTATTTTTAAATTCATTTGGCTTCAGAGGTGTGCTCATTCTCTGTTGGTGTGGAAGGTCTCTAGGTACTGGTTGTTAATATTTTTTAAATGAACACTCGTAGGTATCACAACACTATTCTGTCATTTCTCTGTATTGAGGTAACTATGGATACTGAGCGTTGTGCCATCAATCTGTCAGGTGTCATAATGGTTACAGATGGTTGACAATATCTGGTTAGCTAACAGATTAAGACAGGCTTGGAAGAAGGAGTGGTATTAATTCCTAAACATGACTGTGGAAACTCTATAAACTTAGAGAAAGGACAATAGTTATAGAATAAGGTTAAAGTCTTTTGTTTATGGGATTAATAATAGATGGCACTTAACAACAACAATATATATTGCAAAGCCCTTGTCTACCATTTTGGACTGCCATTGGCTTGAAGTTGCACTCTAGTTTTGGTTGAGGGTCTGTGTAGTTTGCTTTCTTTATTTAAGCCTCTTGTTTTAGAGTCCAAAAAGACTCCCAGGAGAACACTTGAATTTAAGGCCAAGCCCTTCTCTCCATTCTGGAAACTGGGTGGAGCAAATGTACTCTATAAGATGGGCTCTCTTGTTTTGGTTGAGGGTCATTGTGTAATGTTTGGGGTTTTTTTTTGTTTTGGTCTGGTTTTCCTTTTTGTTGATTTTCTTGTTTGTTTTTTTGTGGATTTTTTGTTGTCTATCTGTGTTTCATTGATTATGCAAAGGCATTTGACTACGTGGATCATAAGAAACTGTTGCTGACTCTGAGAAGAATGGGAATCCCAGAACATTTAATCGTGCTAATGTGAAACCTATACTTGGACCAAGAGGCAGTTGTCAGAACAGAGCAGGGTAACACTGCATGGTTCAAAATTGGGAAGGTGTACGCCAGGGATATGTCCTGTCTCCATACCTTTTCAACCTGTATGCAGAACAGATTATTAGAGAGGCTGGGCTCTAGGAGGAGAATTGTGGCACCAGGATTGGTGGAAGATCTATTAACAATCTGTGTTATGCAGATGACACAACCCTGCTTGCTGAAACTGAGGAGGACCTCATGAACTTGCTGCAGAGGGTCAAGGACTGCAGCCTTCAGTGACTGAGGCTCAATGTCAAGAAGACAAAGATTCTCACCACTGGACCAATTGGTAGCATCAGGATGGATGACAAAGAGATTGAGATTGTTCACAGCTTCAGTTTGCTCGGCTCCACGGTCAACACTCTTGGCACCAGCAGTCGGGAAATAAAAAAACACATTGCAATGGGAAAGTCTGCTGTTAGGGACCTCTCTAAAGTACTCAAGAGGAACGGTGTCTCTCTGGAGACTAAGGTGCACCTGATAGAGGCCATGGTCTTTGCAATCACTTGTTATGCATCAGAGAGTTGGGCAATGACTAGGGAGGACAGAAGGAGAATTGATGCCTTTGAGCTGTGGTGCTGGAGAAGAGTATTGAATGTACCATGGACTGCCAAGAAAACAAACAGATTCATCCTGGAGAGGATTAAACCAAGTAACTCCTTGGAGGCAAGGATTCTGGGGCTTCATCTGACATACTTTGGGCATGTTGCAAGGAGGGACAGGTCCTTAGAGAGGGACATCATGCTTGGGAGGGTGGAGGGACGGCACAAGAGGGGAAGACCCTCTATGAGATGGATTGATTCAGTGACTGGGGTAATTAGGATGGGTGTGTCAGAGGCAATGCGATTGGCACAGGATAGAACAGGGTTTAGGGCTGTTGTACATAGGGTCGCTATGAGTCGCAAACGACTCGATGGCACATAACAACAACAACTTATTATTATTATTATTATTATTACCTCTTATTTAGAGTCAACAAAACCTTCTAGAGGGCCATTATTTTTTTTAATAAGTTAGATCCAAGGGATTATCTTTTAATCCTTTGATACTATATTTTGGAGGAAAATTCTTCTAAATTGTACAGCACTCCTCTGTCAATTTGCTGTGCTGAAATAATCTGGGTTTGCTGTGATGCTCAACCTTTTACCATTGGGGTCTGAAAAAGCCATTATGGCTGCCCATGGGGGACAGTGTTTGGTGGAGCTACTAGTTTTAAGAAAGTTTGGGAAGCAGGAATGGCATCCACTTCCTGAACCACATGCTTCTGGAAACTCTATGAACTTGGAGAAAGGATTGTTATAGAAAGGCCTCAGATTTTTTATTCATGGAGTCACTATGAGGTGGCACGATTTGATGGTAGTCAACAAAAACAAAAACGTGAAACCTATACCTAACTCAAGAAGCTGTTATACAAACAAAGCAAGGTAATATACAATGGATTAAAAATCAAAGAAGATGTGCACTAATACTTTAACCTTTCCTCAAGTATATTCAGTCTATATGCTGAACAAATTATTCAAGAAGTTAGACAATATGAAGAAACATGTGGCATCAGAATAGGAGGAGATAGAGAAAACAGCAGAATGCTCCCAAATGGGCATTTTGGGTAGTCACAACTAATGAGAATACTTTATTAGGGAGGAATGTAGAATGATGGAGCTCATGGAGTTTGAACCTTGCCTTGGTTCTTAAATTCATCTGGGTCCTGAAGGCCACAGGCTTGAGGGCCTGGTTTTACTTGGTTTTGGTCAAACATTTTTCTAAGTGGTATAGAACTTTCGCTATAAAAACATTTGCTGTACAGAGGTAACTCGTGGTTACTGTGATACTGAACACTGTGATACTGATGTGTCAAATGTGATAATGGTTACCCATGGTGGACAGTGTTTGGTTGAGCTCCCCAATTAAAACAAGCTTGGAAGCAGGAGTGGCATCCACTTCCACAATAGCTTGCCTCCAGAAACCCTATGAACTTGGAGAAACGATAAAAGTTATACAGGTGTTCAGGGCTTTCATTCATAGGGTCACTACAAGTTGTGTATGACTCAACAGCATTTAACAAAAACAACTAGTTTGTTTACAAAATTCAAATATATTGTTTTCAAGGAAAAATTCTTTCAATTTCCCTTACCCTCCCACCCATCAACTTGTACAACCCCATGATTGATCCCTCCCTCCCCCTGCACATCCTCATCCCTCTGCTTCCACCCTCTCCCACCCCTCTTGGGCTTTTATACTTATTCTACAATAATGATTTTATACAATATTTATCCTTGGGACTGAGTTAGTTCACTCAGTATAGTGTTCTCCAGTCTCTCCCAAGATTAGATAATAATTTACAAAATCATTGCTCCTGCGTGCTGTGTAGTATTCCATTGTGTGACTGTACCATAGAGCTAAGATTTTGAATCTCCATCATACATACTTTGGGCTTATGGCCAGGAAATACTGGTCCTTGGAGAAGGACATCATCCTTGGAAGGGTGGAGGGACAGTGCAAAAGAGAAAGACCCCAGATGAGATGGATAGATACAGTAAGTGAGGCAATGAGGATTGGTATGTCAGAATTAGACTGGCTCAGGACAGGGCATGTTTCAGAGCTGCTGCACATAGGGTCCCTATGTGTTGCAGGTGACTTGATGGCAAATAACAACAAAAGACTGGAACTACCTAACCCTGTGCTATCCTCCATCTCTGCTGAGCTTTAACCAGTTGTTGTATCAACTTATCTCATTGAAGATCTTTCTCTGATTCACTGACCCTCAACCTTTCCAGCATAATGTTCTTCTCCAAAGTCTGGCTCATCCTGATAATATAGCCAAAATATATGAAACAAAGTCTTGTGATCTTTGTTTCTAAAGAACTCTGGTTTTACTTTCCCCAAGACAGATTTATTTGTTCTTTTGACAGTGTATTATATATCCAATATCCTTTACCAACTCTATTACTCAGGAACTTAATTATTCCTCCATCTTCCTTATTCATTGTCCAACTTACACATTCATATGAAGCAATTGAAAACATCACTGCTTGAGTCAGGCCTACCTTAGTCCTTTATGTAATAATACTTCTTTAAAGACAGAGTATTTCTTGTTTCTCTCAGTAAGCATACATAATTGGCTATGATCATCCCCACCACAAACTTCAATAATTAGGACACACACACAAAACATGTGATGTAAATTATAAAGTCAGTGTCCTTAAACATCAACCTTACAACTAAAACTGATGTTTCCTTCCACTTTTCCTCCTTCTCATTTGTAATGTTGTTGATGTTGTTATGTGCCATCGAGTTACTTGTGACTCATAGCGACCCTATGTACAAGAGCCCTAAACACCATTCTATCCTGTGCCGATCTCACTGTCTTAAACACACTCATTCCCACCACTCCACTCACAGAATCCATCCATCTCATCGAGAGTCTTCCTCTCCTGCGCTGTCCCTCCACTCTCCCAAACATGACGTCCCTCTCCAAGGACCAGTTTCTCCTTGCAACATGCCCAAAGTATGTCAGATGAAGCTTCAGAATCCTTGACTCCAAGGAACACTCTGGCTTCACCCTCTCCAGGATAAACCTGTTTGTTCTCCTAGCAGTCCATGGCATATTCAACACTCTTTTCCAGCACCACAGCTCAAAGACATCAATTCTTTTTCTATCATCTCTATTCACTGTCCAACTCTCTGAGGCATAGCACATAATTGCAAAGACTATAGCCTGGATCAGGCGCACCTTAGTTTCCCGACTGACGTCATTACCCTTCAGTCCTCTTGAGAGGTCCCTCACAGCTGAGTGGCGTATTTTCTACATACTTAAAGTTGCTAGCAACAACAAACCTGAGTAACTACCAATCACCTTGATGTAATTCATTTTTTATAAAATAGTACACTTTTCAACTGCAGAATATAATTTCTTTTTCAAAGATACTATGTTTACTAAGAAAGAACAGATGTTGACTTTTAACAAGAACCAATTTAAGTGATTGAAATCATATAGTATGCTTTGATACAATGGAATTAAATTAAAAAATTAATGATATCTAGAAAAATGAATAGAAAAGTTATAAATAGCTCATGGGTAAAGATGCAGTCACAAAGAAGATAAAATTTTTTACTAGGAAGATGATGAAAATTCAATATATCTCATTTGTGGGATGCAGTTAAATGAGTGCATAGCGAAAAATATAATTTTAAATGCTTAAGTTTTAAAAAGAGTTGAACTATCAACCCAAAGACTTAGCTGTTTCTCAGGAAAAAGATGGGTAGTCTCTTCTTGCATGATTTACAGCCTCTGAAAATCCACAAGAGTATCAGTTATGAATCGGTTCCAACTCAATTGCAATGAAGTGAACTGAATTTTAAAAGTAACAAATCTCTCTTGGAGGAAGTGCAACCAAGGTGCTTCTTAGAGACAAGGATGGTGAAACTTTGTCTCACATACTTTAGGCCTATTGTTAGGAAGAGAGATTCTTTAGACAAAGACAGCATGCTGGGAAAGTCGGAAGGTCAGAGAAAGAAAAGGAGATCCTCAACAAGATGGACTGACACATTGACTGCACCACTGGCTCCAGCATGGCAACGGTCATGAGGTGGTTGTTCTCGTGTGTCATCGAGTCAGAAATGGCAGCAGGTTTTCAGAGGCAGTAAATCACACGGGAATCACATTGCCAATCCTTCTCCCATGGAGCAGCTGGCAGCTGTTGTATTTGAACTGTGTACCTTTGGGATTGCAGCACAGCTTCATACCACTACATCACCAGCTTGGAAAGGTGGAAGGTCAGAGGAAGTGAGAAAGATCCTTAACTCAACATTGGGCTTGAGCATTGGGCACGATCGTGACAGAAGAAGGTTTTCTCTGTTTTTCATAGGGTTACTTTGAGTCATGATAGACTCAATGAACAACAACAAACAAAAATAATGAGCTAAGTTTTTATTTTTAGAAAAATAAACAGCAAAATAGGATAAAACTACACTCAAAGTAGTTGATGATGTTAGATACCATCAGAAGGAAGGAAATAATAGAGAGTAAAAGTAAATAAAGTAAACAAACAGCAAATTATCAGTCTTAGTTCTTTGAAAAGATCAACATAACTGAAAAGGTTCTAATTGAAAACAATATAAATTACCAACAAAAGTTAACTATGTATCACAGATATTACAAGAAGAATAAGAAAGTATAACAACATTAGACATGCCAGAAACCATAAATACTGCATTTTAAAAGAAGAGGCAAATTTCTTGAAAGGAAAAATCGCACATGTTATTGCTAAGTGTCACTGAGTCACAAAGTGATCCTATGAACAACAGCTCTGAACCTTGCTCTATCCTATGCCAATCTTATTGTGTTTGACATACCTACCCCCATTACTCCAGTAACCATCTCATAAAGGGTCTTCCTCTCTTGAGCTGTCCCTCCACCCTGCCAAGCATGATATCCCTCTCCAAGGACTGGCCTTCCTTGCAAAATACTCAAATGTCAGATGAAGGTTCAGAATCTTTGTCTCTAAGGAGCAACCTGGTTTCACTCTCTTCAGGATGAAATCTGTTGTTCTCCTAGCAGTCCACGATATATTCAATACTCTTCTCCAGCACCACAGCTCAAAGGAATCAAGTCTCCTTCTATAATCCCTAGTCAGACACAAAATGAAACAGAAAGTTGAATATATATTTACTGATTTAAAGAATGTTTGATAATACAATGTTTAAATACTTGGATGCTAACTCAAAAGTCAGCAGTTTGAATCCACCAAGTAGCTCTATAGAAGGGAATATCTAAGGATATGCTACTGAAAATATTACAATTTAGGAAACACTATGAGTCATATAGAATTGTTATGAGTTTTAATTACTTTGACGTCTAGCTACAATAACACCCTTTAAAGAAATAAAATGTATTATGGAAGCCTTCCAAGAAAAAAACTTAAGGCTTAAACGGTTATATTATATATACCAAATCCCAAATCCCAATCTCATTCAGGGAATGAGATCAACATTCCCTGAATATCACAACCTGATAAAGATAAATAAAAAGAATGAAATTAAAGTTTTATAAACTCAATTGCAAAAGCTCTGAAAAAAATAATAGTAAACTAAGTATGATAATATATAAGAAAGGGCAAGATAATATGACCAAATAAGGCTTATCTCAGAAATTTAAGGCTATTTTAACATTGAAATGCAATTAATGTAATTAATAAAATATTGAAAAAATATTGTACATGCTCTGCAATAATGGTCCTATATGGTATTTGTTTTTATGAGACTGAGTTTACTTAGCATGATGCTCACCAGTGTTCCTGAATGTTGCATAGTATTCCATCGTGTGAATGTACCATAATTTCTCAATCCATTCCATGTGGTTAGCTGGTCATTTAGACTGTTTCCATGTTCTTGCTATGGTGAATAAAGCTGCTTTGAATATTGATGTACAAGTCTGTGCCTCAGCTCTCATTTTCTCAGGGTCTAGTCAAGTAGTGGAATAGCTGGGTCACATGGAATTTCTATGTTAAGCTTTTTAAGGAAACGTCAACTCCTTTTCAGAGTAATTTTACCATTTTACAATCCCACCAGCAAGGTATAAGAATTCCTATCTCTCCACATCCTCTCCAACATTTATTAGTTGAAGCCCTGCTAAACTTTGCCACTGCTACTGGGGTAAGATGGTATCTCACTGCGGTTTTGATTTGCATCTTTTTTTTATTGTCAGTGATTTATTTCTTCATGTGTCTGTTTGCCATCTGAATGTCCTCATCTCTGAAAAGTCTTTCCATGCTTATTGTCCATTTTGTAATTAGATTATCAGTCTTTTTCTTCTAGAGGCCTTGTAGGATTCTGTAAACCTTCATTATGAGACCCTTGTCTGAGATAGTATTGCCAAATGTTTGTTCCCAGTCAGCAGATTTTCTTTTCACCCTGTTAGGAAAAGTTTTGGTAAGCACAGAAATTTAATCTTTCATTAATTTTATCATCTTCAGATTGCATATTTCTGGCTGTATTTGGCAGTTCTCTGATACTGTAGACTAGCCCTTCTAAGCTTGGTCCCAGTTTGTGTCTTGTGAGCTTTATGGTTTGAGCTTTATTTCAAGGTCTCTGATCCACCTTGAGTTGATTTTTGTGTATGGTATGAGGTGTGGATCCTGTTTAAGCTTCCTACAGGTAGCAGTCCAGTTTTGCCAGCACAATTTGTTGAAAAGGTTATAATTTCTCCATTTGATAATTTTTATTTCCTTTTCAAATATCAGTTGACCTGTAAATAGATGGGTCCATTTCTGGGTTCTCAATTCTGTTCCATTGGCCTATGAGCCTTTCATTGTACCAGTTCCATTTTGGCACTGGTACAGTGTGTACGAGTACTGGTAGAGTGTGTACAAGGAACCAAGGAGGAGGGTGAGGCTTAAACATAGGGTCACACACTTGATGTGTAGAAGGAGGGATTGATAAAGAAAAGGGAAAAGGTCTGGTGTGAAAAACAATGTATATGAACTTTATGAACATTGTACGTAAACCACTATAAATTATTGCCTTATTTGAGAGGGAAAGAAGAGCATTATGCTGAGTGAACTAACTTAGTCCCACAAGGACAAATACGGTATAAAACCATTATTATAAAATGAGTATGAGGATCTTAGAGGGGTGGAGGCAGATGGGTGAGGATGTGCGGCATGGGGGGAATTAATCATGAGGTTGTACAATTTGATAAGTGAGGAAGTGAGAGAAATGGAAATGATCTGGTGTGAAAAACAATGTATTTGAATTTTGTAAATAAACTAGTATAAAACAAGAAATTAAAAACAAAATAAAGGGGAAAATGCAACTTAAATCCTGATATAGTGTGTAGGGGGTGGGAAACTTCTGCAAATTATGATCTGCAATATCATATGTGCTATATTTTGTTCTACAACATTATCAGTAGTGTGTATTACTGATTACAATATATACAAACAAAAAAAGAGAAAGAGAAAACTACTATACATAGTTTGTTTTAACTCAATACATGATGTTGGAGACTCCTTGTATACTCTTTCATTAAAACTCTGCAAATTCAGCTAAATTTCCATGTATGCATATTTCACATTACAAAAATCTCTTAAAATATATGGAATTCTAGGTAATAATAGAAAAGCTACATAAAGTAACTTAGGAGAATGAATACTAAAGGCCTAAAAATTATTTAAATGCATTTTAAAAGGTGGATTAATGGATTGTTGTTGCTATTGTAATTGTTGACAACTCATAGTGATTTTAGGAACGGCAACCTGAACCTTACCCTGTCCTGCCTCTGAAAACTCACTGGAGGGCCAGCAGAGCCAGTTCTGACTGGACTGTACACATCAACAATCCATGGTATAGTCTTTCATTTCTCTAGGTCTGTTTTTGTTTCTTTCAGTAATATTTTCTAATTTTCTTTCTCTACGTCTTTTAGGGTGTTCTGGTGGCCCAGTGATAAGAAGCTGCACTGCAATGCCTATGGTATGAGGTGTAAATTCACCAACTGCTCCACCAGGAGAAAAATGGACAATCTCCTCCCATGTGATTACCGCCTCTAAAAACCCATTGGAAGATCAGCTAGGAATTCAGCTATGATTTAATGATATATAACAACAACAACCACTTGAGTTTTGTATCTTTAGCTAGATTTGTTTCTAATTATTTCAACTTGTGGCTAGTTTTTGGTATTTTTTTTTTATTTCTATTTCTGTGTTCTCTTTGCCATTGAAGAGAAAACCAACTAATTTTTGTATGTTGATCTTATATCCTGCTATTTTCCTGAATTGGTCAACTCTTTCCAACAGTTTTCTTGATGACTCTTTAGAGTTTCCTACGTATAACCTCATATCATCTGCAAATAGAGATAGTTTTATCTCCTCTTTGCCAATTTGGATGCTTTTTATATCCTTCTCTTGCCTTATTACTCTTGCTAAGATTTTTAATACAATGTTGAAAAGAAGTGGTGATACTGGGCATAATTCCTTCTATCCTCTTCCCAAGGGGAATGCCTTTACTCTCTCTCCTTTGAGAATAGCTTTGTGTATATACTTATCACCATGTTTAGGAAATTCCCTTCTATTCCTACTCTTTGTTGACTATCTTAATCAATAAGGGGTGTTGTTTTTTTAAAAAGCCTTTTCTACATCAATTGACAGGATCATGTGGTTCTTGTTCTTTGCTTTATCTCTTATGAACTCCACTTAGTCATGATGTATTACATGCAACCAAGATGCAATAATAATGGGTGACTAAAATGCAAAAGTTAAGGACAAGGAAAAAAGGTCAGTAGTTGGAAATGAAGCTGGAGACAGGATGAAACAATTTTACACAATGAATGATTTATTACTGTAAATAACTTTTATAAGAAACACGAACAGTGACTATACACAGAGGGCTCACATGATGGTTTATAAAGGAATCAGACTCACTACATCTGTGGAAAGAAACCTTGGAGAAGCTCAATAAGAGCTGTGAAAACTAGGGCAGGTGCTGATTGTGGAACAGACCATCCACTACTCGCATGCAAGTTAAAACTAAAGCTAAAGAAAATGAAAACAAGTTCACAGGGACCAAAATTTAACCTTGAGTCTATCTCACCTGAATTAATTAAAAGAAAAAAAAAAACAAACACCTCACACTTGTCAGGACTAGATCTGAAGCCTTGAGCACTAACGAACGAAGACCAGGTAATCTGTGAGAGAATATTAAGAATATCATCCAGAAAGAATCCAGAAGATCATTACGAAGAGATGTTGTTGCCGTTGTTGATTGCCTTCGAGTTGAGCATGACTCATAGCAACCCTATGAAAAAAGGCCCGAAGCCCCTTTACAACTATCGACATTTATCAAAGTTCATAGAGTTTCCAAAAGCAAGTTGTTTAAGAAGTAGATGCCACTCCTGCTTCCCTCATGGTCTCTCTCAGCCCAAAGAAGAGATAGGAAGTAAAAAAAGACTGATATGGAGGTCAGAAGAGTCTTTGAATATTGCACTAGAACACTGAGAAGACAAAGCAAAGGGAAGAAATCAGCAAGTTAAGTAGATGAACAGAAGATTTCAAAGTACAGTTGTGAAAGACAAAGCAAAGTATCATAATGAAATGTGCGTAGAGCTGGAACCAGAAAACCAAAAGGGATGAACTCATGATTTCTTAAGCTAAAGGAACTGAAGAACAAATTCAAGCCTTGAGTGGCAATATTTAAGAATGCCATGGGCAGAATATTGAATGATCCAG
>NW_006399915.1:7011354-7012713 GCF_000299155.1 Elephantulus edwardii
AAGTGGATGCCATGCCTGCTTTCAAACCTGTCATAAAAGGTTATTAGTTGAGTTGCTTGTGATGTACCGCAGCTCTGAACCCTTCCCTGTCCTGAGCCAGTCTCTCTAATTCTGATACACCAACCCCCACCACCCCAGCTACTGTATCAATCCATCTCATCTGGTGTCTCCCTATCTTGCACTGTCCGTCCATCCTTCTGAGCATGATGTCCTTCTCCAAGGACTGATCTCTCCTGGTCATGAGCCCAAAGTAACTGAGGGAGAGCTTTAAAATACTAGTCTCCAAGGAGAGATTTGGTTTCACCCTTTCCAAGACAGAACTATTTATTTTCTTGGCAGTCCTTGGTATGCTCAAAACTCTTCTCCAATATCACAATTTGAAGGCATCGATTCTTTTTCTGTCATCCTTAGTCATTGTCCAACTTTCTGAAGCATAAGTAATTGAGAAAACGATGGCCTGGATTAGACACACCTTTGTATCAAGACTGGCATCATTGCTCTTCAGCACTCTGGAGAGGGCCTTGACAGGTTTTCCTAATGCAATTAGTCTTTTTATTTCCTGATTGCTGGTATTAAGAGTATTGAATGTGCATTCAAGCAAGCTGTAATTAATTACTAATAATAACCTGAATCTTGTCTCCATATATTATAGTGCTGCCAACTGGTAAGAGTCTTTGTCTTCTTGATGTTGAGCTTCAATACATATTGAAGACTACAGTCCTTGACCTTCTGTAACAAGTGCCTCAGGTTTCCAGTTTCAGCAATCAAGGTTGTGTCATCTGCATATCACAGGTTGTTAATGACTCTCCCTCCAGTCTTGATACCACACTCCTCATAAAGCCCTGCCTCCTAAATGATATGTTCTGCATACAGATTGAAAAGGTATGGGGACAGGATGCATCCCTGATGCACTCCTTTCCTGATTTTGAATCAGGCTCTCTTGTTTCCTGGCTCTCTTCTGAGGACTGCTTCTTAGTCCAAGTATATGTTTCATATAATCATGATCAAGTGTTCTGAGATCCCCATGTTCCTCAACGTTAGCCACAATTTATTATGATCCACACAGTTAAATGCTTTTAAAGTCAATGAAACACAGATTAGACATTCTGGTACTCTCTGTTTTCTGCCAAAATCCATCTGA
This sequence comes from Elephantulus edwardii, assembly GCF_000299155.1. Classification (NCBI taxonomy): domain Eukaryota; kingdom Metazoa; phylum Chordata; class Mammalia; order Macroscelidea; family Macroscelididae; genus Elephantulus; species Elephantulus edwardii. Next base: position 7,012,496 of record NW_006399915.1, read on the forward strand.
CATTGGCATTAATGTCCTTAATGTCACAACCTCTTTTAAACTCAGCCTATATTTCTGGTAGTTCTCTGTCAATGCACTGTTCCAGTCTTTTCTGAATAATCTTCAGAAGGATTTTGCTAATATGTGATATTAGTGATATTATATGATATTTTTCACACTTCAGGTCACCTTTTTTTTGGAATGGAAATAAATATGGATCTCTTCCAATCAGTTGGCCA
>NW_006399915.1:7013828-7021432 GCF_000299155.1 Elephantulus edwardii
ATAGTGGTATTAACAAGGTCTTCCTTGTATGCATATGGATATTATCCTGTCACCCACAATATTGTATTTCAAGATGAATCTAGAAATGGCTTTTAACTACGAAAGCAACCTCATCTTTTTGTCACTTCTTTATCTCCACCATAATAGATCATATGACCTTGGGATTGAAGATGCCAATCCATCTCATTTCACTAATACCCAATATGTCAATATTTATACATTCCATTTCTTCTTTATAATGTCCAATTTTTACACATTCACGCTTCTCATATTCCATGTACCAACTGTAAACTTCTTACAACTGTTTCTCTTCCTTTTTGTTTCCAAATTTGAGGATTCAACTTCAGTTGCCATATCTATTAGTCTACTTTAAACGTGTTCTACTGTACATAGGGTTTTCAAAGATCTGTTATATTTTGAGTGGATTTCCAATTCTTTCTTCCTAGTCTGTCTTAATTTGGATGTTCACTGTTAGAAGAGTATTTGAAAGACAAGTATTCTAACCCAGCAGGTAAAAAACTTCCCTTACAGAAATAACCAATATATTCACTGCCCACACACCCCAAGCACATGTGACTTGTCTCTACCCTTTCCCTGCTATCTCCCCATTCCTTGCATACCCAGCTACCTGGTCAAACCCTCCCTTCCTTAGCCACCTCTCAATATGAACACCAGTCACTTCTGTGATGCCTTGCACTACACATTCCTACTGATTTCTCATGCTGCTGTCCATCTCTTGTTTAGGAGGATGTAAGTCCAAACCTTGTATACCAACTTCAGAAAAAGATTTTTGCTTGAGGCTGTACTGAGGGACGATCATAGTCACAGAGCTTCTTCTAAGTTCTGTGACTTACTGTCTCAAATCCATTTAAAAAAAAAAAAGTAATCCAACACATCAACAGAGAAGTGCCAGAAGTGTAAACTATTTTTTAAAAAGGCTGTGGCACTGGGGACATCATAAGCCATGTCATATGGATCTTGACTGAAAGCAAAGACTACCAGAGGAATGTCTACCTGTGTTTCACTGACTATGCAAGACATTTACTGTGTGAATCACAAAATTCTGGCTAATCTTGAGAAGAATGGGTATCTCAGAACACCTGATTGTTCTCATGAGAAACCTATACTTGGACCAGGAAGCAATCATCAGAACAAAGCAAAGAAATACTGTATGGTTCAAAATCAGGAAAGGTGTGTGTATATCAGGAATGTATCCTTTCTCCATACCTTTTCAATCTATATGTGAAATAGATCATTCAGGAGGCTGGACATTATAAGAAGGATTGTGTAATCAGAAGTGTAGGAAGACTCAACAACAACCTGTCTTTTGCAGATAATACAATCTTGCTCACCGAAACTGAAGAAGGCTTGAAGTGTTTGCTGCAGAATGTCAAGGATTGCATTCTTCAATATAGATTGAAGTTCAACATCAAGAAAACAAAGATTCTCACCACAAGATCAATTGGCAGCACCATGATAGATGTAAAAGAGATTGAGATTGTTCACAATTTCAGATTGTTTGGGTCCACAATCAACGAACACTCTTGGCACCAGCAGTCAGGAAATCAAAGGATGAATTGCATTGGAAAAATCTGCTGTCAGGGACTTCTCCAGAGTGCTAAAGGGCAATGCAGTCAGTCTAGTGACTAAGATGCACCTAATGCAGGCCATGGTCTTTGAATTTACTTTCTATGCATCAGATAACTGGATGATGACTAAGGGTGACAAAAGAAGAATTGATCCCTTTGATTTGTGGTGCTCAAGAAGAGCATTAAGTTTATCACAGTCTGCTAAGAACAAACAGCATTATCCTGGAGAAAGTGAAACAAAGTTTCTCCTTTCACACAAGGACTTTGAAGCTCCTTCTCACATACTTTATTTAGCATGTTGCCAGAAGGGACCAGTCCTTGGATAATGATATCATACTTGGAAGGTTAAGGGACAGTGCAAGAGAGGGAGACCCTGGAAAAGATGGATTGACACAGTAACTTGGGTAATGGGGGTAAGTGTGTTGGAGGCAATGTGACTGGCTCAGCATAGGGCAGAGTTCAGTTCTATTGTGCATAGGGTTGCTATGAGTAATAGGTGACTCAATGGCATATAACTACAACAATGTCCTTTGTGATGGTTTTTACCATGAACTCTTATTTTATCAGATATTAAGTTTGCTACTTGTGTTGTATCTGGTTTTCATTCTCTTGGTCTAATTTTTAACACCCTTTTATTTTCAGTCTGTCTTTATGTTCATTTCCAGGTGTGTCTCTTGTAGACAGTATATTGATGGGTTTTATTTCTTTTATCCAATCTGCTACTATTTGACTCTTCACGGGTACATTTAAACCATTCACACTCAGTGTAATTACTGAGAGGCAAGGGGGATTTTTACTGTCATTTTGTTGGGTTCTTGTTTATACTGTTGCTGGTTACTCAGATCCATCCACTCTTCTGTGGCATCTCTGTAGAAAGAACTTTCTTTAGCTTTTCTTGCAAAATTTTTTTTATTTTATTTTATGGATTTTTTAAATTCATTTTAATGGACATTTACAGAGATTTTGGATTTTCATTCGAACATTTACAGAGATTTTGGATTTTCATTCATTCATTGTTGCACTTTTTTCTTTATCTTCCTCCCCCCAGTTCGCTTCTCTTTTTGAAAAGCAAAAGATAAACTTCTTCGTTGGTACACAATCCCCCGACCCCGACCCTGACCCCCTGCCCCAAATGCACTCCGCTATGCAACCTTAATTCTGGATTCCTAGATAATCACAGTATGCTATCATAAAGCACTTTTAAACTGTTCTCATTTGTCTTGTTTTTACAAACTTCCTTAGTTTCTGCTTTTCTGAGAATGTTGTGATCTCTCCATCTTCTTTGATGGACAGTTTTGCTGGGTACAGTGGTCTTGGTTGACAACTGTGTTCTTTGAATATTGGCCATATGTCATCCCACTGTCTTCTTGTTCTCATGGTTTCTGCTGAGAAATCAGCACTTCATCTTATTTGCTCTCCTTTATAGGTTACTGTTTATTTTTCCCTAGTGGCTTTTAAAATTCTCTCCTTGTTTTTGTTTCTAGCATATTTGACTCTTCGATTCTGTTCATCTTTCCCTCCACCATGTTGATAGCTTCTAAGACATTGGTCTTAGTATTGTAGACTGCTGTTTCTTGTTTTTCTCTAGGTTTTCTAGTGCCTCATAGGCTTTATATGCTTTGTCATTGTTCTTTTTTTTAAAAAAAAAAGCTTCTCTTGGGTTTTGCTTGTAGATACCTCCCATTCTTTGACCTTTTCTTTCACTCATTGAAAACACTTTCTCATTATTCTTTTGAATTCTGTGTTAAGTTCAGTCAGTCAGACTTTCTGCATTCCAGAAATACACTGATTCTGTGTTTTGACCACTTTTTGAGGGAGTTGTCTTTTGCTTTGGTTTTGTGTAGGATGTAAGGAAGTCTGGGGTTTTTGTGTCATTGATAGAGAACTTTCTTTCCCAGAGTCCTCACAGGTTTTGGGTCTGGCTATCTTGGCTGGGAAGTTCAGTGCTCCAGTAAAGGGGAGGGAAATTTTCTCTGTCTGAAGACTTCTCTGGTCCCTAGGCTCACTGAAAGACTTGTCTCAGTTGAACAGCTCGTATCTCCAGGGGATTGGAAGGCAATTCTCACTTACCTTAAACCCTATCTGGTCTCACGAGGGGTGGGAAAGCGCACCTTGGTGGGGGAGCTTACCAGGAGGTTTAGCTTACCCTGTAAGCTCTACCCAAAGTCCTCTCTAGTGCTGAGGCTGGTGGGAAGCTTGCCTAAGTGGCAAGCTCACCTTTATATATATTTAGAGTTTTTATAGCAAGCACTGTAGTGCAATGAGTAGCTTTTATGTGACTTTTCTAACCAAAGACTTTTTAACTATTAGAGAAAGATTGACTGGATCATGATCTTGCACAGATTGGTCAATTTACTATACAAATTGTCATTATAAGGTGCCATTGAGTCAAGTACGACTCATAGCATCTCTGTGAACAACTGTCCTTCCTTACCATCCCTGACTCGCTTGACCTCATTACATCAGTTACTATGTCAGTCCATCTAGTCAAGGGTCTTCCTTCCTTTTGCCAACCCTCCACCTTTCCGAGAATAATGCCCCTTTTGAAGAAATACCCTTTCCTTATAACATGCCCATAGTACATGAGATGAAGCTTTATCATCTTTGCCCCCAAAGATTTTCCCAAGACATACCTATTTGCTCTTTAGACAGACTGTGGGGTATTCAATACTTTTCTACACCACAGCTCAAAAAACATAAACTCTTCTTCCATCATCTTCGTTCAATGTCCAGCTCTCAGAAGTCTAGTAAATGATTGAAAAGATCATGGCCTGAATCAGATGCACCTTAGTTCTCAAGCTAACATCAGTGTTCCTCAATAATTTAGCAAGGTCCTTCCCTAAATTCAGACTTTCTCAGTGTGACACAACTCCTGATCTCCAGACTGTTGTTACCAACGGGGGTTTATTGTGGACTTAAGTAAGATAGAGTCATTGACAGTTTCAATCATTTCTCTATCATGACATTGCCTATTTCTCCAGCCATGAGAATTTTTATTTTCTTGATGTTAAGATGCTATTCATTTTGAAAGCAGTATTTTTTTCCCAAGCACTTCAAGTCCTTCTCACTTTCAGCAAGCAAGGGTGTGACATCAGCATAACAAAGGTTATTGATGAGTCTTCCTCCAATCCTGATGCTACATTCTTCTTCATAGATCCCAGCTTCTCACATAATTTGCTTGGCATACAGATTGGATAGATAAGGGGAAAGAATACTACCCTGATGCACATTTTAAACCATACTGTGTTCCCTTGCTCTGTCTGCACAACAGCCTCTTGGACTAAGTACAGATTTTGCATGAGCAAAAATCAAGTGTTCTGGGATTCACATTCTTTTCAGCCATATTTTGTTATGATCCACAAAGTCAAAAGCTTTTCGTAGCTAATAAAGCACAAACTGATATTCTGTGGATATTCTTTGCTTTCAGCCAGCATCTCTATGACAACTTCAATAATATTCCTGGTGCCATGGCCTCTTCTAAATCTAGCTTTTTAAAAAATCTCTTCAGTAGTATTTTGTTCGCATGTGATATTGCTCAATAATTTCCGTATTCTATTTGTCCACCTTTTTGGCGAATGAGCGCAGATATGGATCTCTTCCAGTTAGTCTACCAGGCAGATGTCCCTCAAATTTCCTGGAATATATTGTCAAGCTTTCCCAAACCTGTATCTGTTAGTTGGAAAATATCTGTTTATAGCCCATCAATTCCTGGGATTTTAGTTTTTTTTCTTCAGTGCACTTTGAATTTCATCTTCCATTACCATTGGTTCTTGATCATATGGGGTGCTCCCTGAAATATTTGAGGGTCAGGCAATTCTTTTGGTACAGTTATTCCGTGCATGCCTTCCATCTTCTTTTGGTGCTTCTGCCATCATTCAATATATCTTCCATGAGGAGAGTAAAGGGTCATTTCACAGACAGAGGAGAAAGAAGAAAACCAAAACAAATGTCAGCAGATACTCTGAAAATTACACTAGAGTGTGGGGAACACTAAGCAAAAGGAAGAGATGCTAAAGTAAAAGACTGAACAGAAGATTTCAAAAAGCAGCTTGAGAAGACAAAGCTAAGTATTAGAACACACAGAGAGCTGGAATTAGAGATGAAAAAGTAGAATTCACTCAGCATTTTTTAAGGTTAAAGAACTGATTAATAAATTCAAGCCTCGGATTACAATACAGAGATGCTATCATCAAAATCTTGAAAATTATATAGTTACTTGAAATTCCAACCAAGAGAATTGCATCTCATACAATACAGTTGTATGATTGATCAGTTTTGGCATCCTGATAGTCTTACATAAGGACCAATCTCACAGAAGTTCCAGGGAGAGCAAACTACCAACAGGAAGATTCTGGAGGAGAATGTTCTCTTTGGACCAAGGGTACCTGTGCTGAAAACTTCCTAAACTCAGAGAAGAGAGCTTTAGCACTGACGACAGAAAGATGGTGGGTTGTTCAGTTCACACAGGCAGTTAGAGCTACAGTGAGCTGGCAGAGGCCTGAGTGTGACTGTGCAACACACTTCCTGTCCTAGGTAGTGTGATGGGAGCCAGGCAGGTCCTTATGCAGCTTTGGCCTAGATAGTATTGTGGCAGGCACAATAAACATGTAGCCCTGTATCACACAACAGAAACCAGGAACAGAAGCCTACAAAAACCTAGCAGCAGAGGGCAGAGACTTAGATGCCGGGGTCTATTTGTTTATGAAACAATGTTTTATGAGGTTCAGAAGCAAATCAGAAGCTATTAGGGGTCATGCAGCCTAACTCTACCCTACAACCCTTCAGCATGGTGATAGCTAGAAGCAATGGTGGTATGAAGATAATATGTGACCCAAGCCACAGTATACCAGCCCAGCATCAGTCTATTGAAGGCTAAATATTCCCTTCAGAGACTCTGTTGTAATTGTTTATTATTTGCTTTCTGAAAATAATGGTAACTTTCACTTTGCCAGTGCTGTATAAGTGTCTCAGATGTCTAATTTGATCACAGATGAATGTAGCACTCATAGAATGGATGAAGACAGTGGGGATGTGTGCCTCATTCTTAGCTAGTTGGAAATTTGAATATCAGTCTGTATGTGTCTGGTGGTAAGATACGCATGTACAATGCAGATAGTCATAAGAGCATTGAATACCTTTACAAACCAATAAATACCTTTACAAACCAATAAAGGTAACCTATTTCTGTCAAGTTAATCCTGAATCATAGCAAATCTATATAGACAGTAGAACTATACTGCAGTTTCTAAGGCTGTTAATTTCCACAACATGGCTGAAAGTTAGCACTACTCACTTTTTCATAAGGCAAATGCCTAATCAATGCATCACTAAGCTTGCTACTTTCATGAAAGCAATACTTTTTCTCAGGTCGAAAAGGGGGTATGAGGGAAAATGCAGCAATGTTAACAATTATTTACTTTTTTAAACTCAGTGCATGCTATGTTTAATTATATAGGGAGCTCTAGGTTTAGTGGAAAGAATCTGAAGTGCAATCACATTCTAGTCTGCAAACCATTCTATTCTGCCAGGTGATTCATAGGAGGATGGGCAGTCTCCTACCATGTGATTAACTGCCTCTGAAAACACTCCTGAGGGTCTATGGGTCACTTCTGACTCAATGATATACAACAACAACAACAAAAACTTGATATAAAAGTTTGTTATTCTGTGCCATCAAGTCACCTGAAACTAATAGTGAATTATGTACAACAGCTCTGAACCCTGCTCTATCCTGACAACCTTAACTGTCTCTGACACACCCACCTTCATTACCCCAGTCACTGAGTCAATCCATCTCATCAAGGGTCTTCTTCTCCTGCATTGTCTCTCCTTCCTCTCAAGCACAATGTCCCTCTCCAAGGACTGGTGCCTCCTTGCAACATGCCCAAAATATGTCAGATGAAGCTTCAGAATCCTTGCCTCCAAGGAGTAGCCTGGTTTCACCCTTTCCAGAATGAATCTGTTTGTTCTCCTAGCAGACCATGGTATATTCAATACTCTTCTCCAGCACAAAGG
>NW_006399915.1:7022042-7024314 GCF_000299155.1 Elephantulus edwardii
ACACACAATCGAACGCATAGTCAATGAAACAGATATTCCTCCGGTGCTCTCTGCTTTGCAGCCGAGATCCATCTAACATTAGCTATAATATCCCTACTACCATGGTCTCTTCTAAACTCAGCCCACATATCTGGCAGTTAGTCCCAATGAAATTGAATGACCAAATATTGAAAAATGCTAGCTAGCAAATGTGTTCATTCTGGAGGAGAGAATAGCAAAGTAGAAACATGGAAGGAGAACTGGAAGGGATATTAAACATCATCCCATTTTCAAAGTGTAGTTAACTTCATAAAAAATAAATAAATAAGTCTGAGAACTCCAATATCCTAACCAGATCAACACAGAGCTAGTTATGGGGTCCATTGCCAGGAAAACCTTGAATTCTTCCTCTTTGTGTCCATATCTCACAGTAGTTGCCTGACAGTCCTGTTGCAATTCAAGAGCTCTTGGAAATAAACTAATGTTTGGTTAAGAATATGTCATGTAACAATAATATTCAGGAATTTATTATGAGAACATAAAAGGTTGTCAAGATGACTCAATATTGAAAAACAAAAATAAAAAGAACTCTTTGGGAAAGAACACTAAAGACAAAACATCCAGCCCACTTCTCTTAATTAGTAAGGAGGGTACTGTGACTTCAACAGTGAGATAGTCTAATTAGGAAAAACAGGGGAAATTGTTAGATTTAGGTGGCAAATATTTACAAACATTGCTGAGATCTGGGTGCAAGAATGTTCTTTAAAAATATGCGTTAGAATCTCAAACATAAAAAGGGATCACTAATATACGCCATTTCCCTTCTTCCTTCAGAATAAAAAATGAGAGAAAGTGAGAGAAGTAACTTTGGTAAATCAACCTTATCTTCAAGAGATGTCTTTGACTCTTGTGCTGTTCTACTGCCCTCTGCTGGATGTAGGATATTTATGGCTTTAAGAGGAGACATTTATCCTCTCCTGGTTGTAGATTTTTCAGGATGCTTGGAAGACTGTTTATATTGTGGATTAGGACTTCTAGAGTTCTTCCAAGTTGTTTTTTTTTAAATGAAGTTTATAGTCCTTAGTTTTAGTCCTAGGTCCATATGGGATCTATTTGGAGTGTTTTTTTGTGTATGGAGTGAGGTACGGAACTTGCTTGAGTTTTCTGCAGATAGATCTCCATTTTTTTCCCTTTTTCTTTTATGGTGGAATAAGTTTATTCTTATGTACAGAAAAGTCAGTGTGTACATCAGCCCAGTTTGGTGGCAAGTTCTTTGGCCTTGGCCTTCTCCAGCTTGGTGATGCGGGCCACGGAGTTGGGCCCCAAGACATTTTGTCCCCCGTGGCAGCGGATCTCATCATATATCGTTGTAATTGGTTCTCATGGCGTCTACCAGCTTCACCAGAGCGCCTTTATCTTCTAGGTTCACCTGCGTGAAGGCAATAGTGGTGCAGGTCTTCCAATGGATGAGGTGGCCCAGCCTGGCCTTGCCCTTGACGATGCAGTAGGGAATACTCATCTTAAGACACACAAGGCCGGCAGGAAGACCACCAGCTCTATCGGGTCCACGTCGTGTGCGATCACCACCAGTTGGACTTTCTTGTCCTCCACCAAGGTGGCGATCGTATTCACACCCTCATGGAGGACCGGGGTCTCTTGATGGGAGTGTCTCCTTTGCCAGCAGCCTTCTTCTCAGCCTGGGCCAGCCACCTCTGCTTCTTCTCCTTCTTGGTCTCTGGTCTGTACTTGTGGGCCAGCTTCAGCAGCTGAGTAGCCATCTGGCAGTCCAAGGCCTGGGTGAACTGGTTAATGGCGGGTGGCACCTTGAGTCGTTCATAGAAGATTGCCCTCTGCTGCTGCAGTCGGATGTAGTGGGGTCGCTTGACAAAGCAGGAAAGGTCCTTTTGGGTTGGATGTCCTCCCGAGGCCAAAGTTTCTGAGTCTTTTCTCAAACAGGGGATTCACCACCTTCTTGGCCTCCTGCTTCTTGACCACAGCGAGCACTGGGGCTACATTCTTCCCCTTGGCCTTCTTTCCCTTTGGTATCTTGAGAGGATGGGCAAGAGAGTAGTTTTCCAATTTTGGCAGCACCATTTGTTAAAAAGGCTGTCATTTCCCACTTAATGGATTTCATCTTGTCAAAAATCAGTTGACCATAGGTAGATGGGCTGATTTCTGGATTCTCAATTCTATTCCATTGATCTATGTGTCTGTCTTTGTTCCAGTACCATGCTGTCTTAACCACCACAGAAATGTAGTAGGATTTAAATTCAGAAAGTGAGATGCCTCCTAC
>NW_006399915.1:7031870-7033418 GCF_000299155.1 Elephantulus edwardii
GCAGGAGGGGAAGCCCTCTATGAGGTGGATTGATTCAGTGACTGGGGTAATCGGGATGGGTGTGTCAGAGGCAATGAGATTGGCACAGGATAGTGCACGGTTTAGGGCTGTTGTACATAGGGTCACCATGAGTCGCAAACAACTCAATGGCACATAACAACAACAACAACTGAATAGAAGCATTTGAATGTGTAGATAATAACACATTTTTGCTAACATTAAAAAGGATAGAAATCCTAGAACACTTAATTGTGCTCACTGATGGCCTAGTTGTAAGAAACTGTGCTGCAATCCCAAAGACATTCAATTTGAATCTGTCAGCAGTTCTGTGAGACAAAGACGGGCAGTCTCCTCCCATGAGGGTAACTGCCTCTGAAAACCTTCTGGAGGGTCAACTCTGGGTCAGTTCTGACTTGACAGCACACTACAGCAAACAAAGAAGCAATTGCTCAAACAGAACAAGGAAATATTGTACAGTTTAAAACCAGGAAATTTGTTCATCACAGCTGTATCCTTTCTCCATACCCATTCAATTTATATGCTAAGAAAAATCCCTCCAGAAGTTGAATTTTTATTGAGAAAGATGGGCCATCAAAATCTGATGACTCATCACAACTGGGTCTTAAAGTGAAAAAGACTTAAATCACATGCTGCAAAACTTTAAAGGCTATAGCCTTCAAGATGGATTACATCTCACCATTAGGAAATTAAAATTTCTCACCAGTGAGTCAATAGGCAGCATCGTGATAGATGGAGCAAATAAATACTGAAGTTGTCAATGGTTTCATTTTACTTGGATTCACAGTCAATATTCATGTTATTTGTTATTGTTGTTAGGTGCCAATTAGTTGAGTAAGACTCATAGCAACCCTATGAAGAAACAATCTGAACTTTGTTTTATCTTGTGCATCCTCACACTTCCCAACCATAAGAGCCCATTATGACAGTTACTGCATTAATCCACCTTGTTGAGGGTCCTCTTCTTCTTTGCTGACCCTCCACCCTTCCCAGCATCATGTCCTTCTTCAAGAAATAGCCCTTTCTAGCAACATACCCAAAGTATGTGAGGCGTAGCCTCATCATTGCTATCTCCAAAGAGCACCTGGGCTAAACCTTCTCTAAGACATATTTGGTTTTTTGGCCATCTATGGGATGTTCAGTGCTCTTCTCCAACACCACAGCTCAAAGGCATCAGTTATCTTTTTCTTTTTTTTTTTTGGGGGGGGGGTCATCCTTATTAATTGTCCAGCTCTCAGATGGATCCATAGCAAAGACTGAAAAAATTATAGCGTGAATGAGACACATCTTAATCCTCTGAAACTGACATCATTACTCCTCAATAATTTGGAGAGGTCCCTAACTGCAGATTTCCCCAGTGCAAATGCATCTCCTTATTTCCTCACTTCTCGTACCAAGGTGGTTAATTGTGGATCTAAGCATATCATCATGATGAAAGCAAAGGGTCAGTATAAAAACAGAGGAGAAAGAAAAAAAAATTGAAGTGGATGTCAGAACAGACGCTAAAAAAAGAAAATGGGAAAGATCCAC
>NW_006399915.1:7034851-7038949 GCF_000299155.1 Elephantulus edwardii
AATCCAGAGATACATGTTCCAATGCAGTCCCTATTTTCCATAAATGGCTTTGGTAAGAAGAATATTGTAAATGTGGATACAGTTCCACTTTTCCTCCTCCATGCCATGATAATAAATTATTTTTAAAAAATGAAAAAAATGCACTAGAGCATCGAGAGCCAAACAAAAGGAAAACATGCTGAAGTAAGAGCTGAACAGAAGATTTCAAAGGGTAGTTTGGGAGGACAAAGCAAAGTATTACAATGAAATGTGCAGAGAGCTGGAATTGGAGAGTAGAAAGGGAAGAACTCTTCCTTCATTTCTCAAGTCAAGAGAACTGAAAAACAAATTTAAGACTTGAGTCACAATATTGAAAGATGTTCTGGGCAATATATTGAATGACCCAGAATGTATCAAAAGATGGTGGGAATACACAGAATTACTGTACCAGAAAGAACTGATGAACATTGAAAAAAAATTCGGGAAATACCATATGGACAGGAGCCAATGCTAGTAAAGGAGGAAGTGCTACTCAGCCAAGAAATCAAAAGGCATGTGGCATTGGGAAAGTTTGCTGTCAAGGACCTCTTCAAAATACTAAGGAGAAATTATGTCAGTTTAAAGACAAAGATGCACCTGATCCAGGTTATGGTCTCTTCAATTGTTTGCTATTCATCTAAGAGCTGGACGAAGAATAAAGACGCCAAATGAATTGATACACTTGAGTTGTGATGTTGGAGAACAATACTGAATATGAATACTAAAGAAGAGAACTGAGTAAGAGTACTAAACAGATTATTTTTTGGAGAACGTGCAGCCTTGGATGCAAAAAACGATAAAGCTTCATCTCATATATTTTGAGCATGTTGCTAGGAGGGACCAGTCCTTGGAAAGGGACTTAGAAAGGTGTAGGGCCAATGAAGGAGAGGAAGGCTCTCAACCAGTCACATTGACATAACTGCAGCAACGGCCTCAAGTTTATCAGAGTTGGTGAGGATGGCACAGGAAAGGACAAGGTTTAGATCTGTTGCTCATAAGATTGTTACGAGTTGTACCAGACGTGAAACAATACAGCCAGAAAATATTAACCTGCCTTGATAAATTGAGAGACATGGTGGTTTAGAGAGACAAGATACCAACCAAGGTCACTAAGGATAAATAAACTAAAAAAGACATTGCTTTCCAGCTCTGACATCCTAGCATTAAGAAACTGTGCTGCAATCCCAAAGGTACATGGTTTTAATCCACCAGTTGCTCCATGGAAGAAAGATGGCAAATCTCCTCTTGTGTGATTTACTACCTCTGAAAACCCACTGAACGGTCATCTGTGGGTCAGTTCTGCCTCTATCGTACGCAATGACAACAACATCTAATTGGAACCAACCCATAGCTAACACTCCATTGAATTTCCAAGGCCATACTGTAAATCTCATAGTAGGAAATTGTTCATTTTTCTCCTGGAACCTCTGGTGGATTCCAATCATTGTCTTTGAGTCAGCCAAGCAACTCCTATGGTCTCTGCCATGGAAGCTCCAAAGATAAACAAACAGCCTAGGAATGAAATATTGGCTCTAGGTTCCATTCTTAACTGCTTCCTGTTCATTAAATATAATTTTTCAATCAGTCTCCCAGAGTAGAGATAAGTCTGGAATGTTATTCTTAGCTGCCAAATATTTCTTTCCACTGATGATTAACAATGGAATCTGGAAAACTGTGTTAGTCAAAGAAGCCCAAGATACATATCTTCCTTGAGAAGCCTCAAACTGTATCAAAGCGGAAAAGTTCTCAACTGAGAGAAGGAGACAATGCTTCTTAGTGTTTCTCCAAGTGAAATCCAGAAATTGCATATTAGAATCACATTAGGTTCTAGCTAAATGCATAGACTCCCCAGCACCACCATGTGTTTAGAGATAAAAAGAACAGATGTGGAATATGTATATGTGGGATATGTGGTGAAGAAGAAAGAGGAATAAAAGATTACCTCTCGGATTAAGGCTCCAGCACATGAGTGGAGAGTAGTGAAATTAATATAAGGTTGGAAGGGTGTGCATTTTTATTGTGATAGTGGTTCAGGTGTTAAAATTAATTTTTTACAATGAATGAAAAGTGCTGTACTTGTACACATTTATGATACCAAATGTCGTAGCTGTTGTTGTTATATGCCATCAAGTTGCCTGTGACTCAGAGAGACCCTATGTACAACAGCTGTGAACCCAACCTTGTCCTGAGCCAGTCTCATTGACTCTAGCACACCTAACACCATTTCCCCAGTTACAGTGTCAATTCATCTCATCCAGGGTCTTCCTCTTCTGTGCTTTCCCTTTACCATTCCAACCATAGTCTTCTCCAAGGACCAGTCCCTCCTGTCCACATGCCCAAAGCATGTAAGACATAGTTTCAAAATCCTTGCCTCCAAGGTTTCACCCTCTCCAAAACTGACCTATTTTTTACCCCTGGTGCTCTATGGTATGTTCAATACTCTTCTCCAGCACTACAACTTGAAGGCATTGATTCTTTTTCTGTCATCCTTAGTCATCCAACTCTCTGATGCATAGCAAGTAATTGCAAAGACCATGGCCTAGATCAGGTGCACCTTAGTCTCTACACTAACATCATTGTTCCTCAGCACTCTGGAGAGGTCCATGAGAAGGAGACTTAATAGCAAATAGATGATCAAATAACAAAGAAAATAAATTGACAAATGAAATGGATTCAAATATATTAACAATCAATTCTATTACTATTAATTAATGGTTTAAATATATTAACAATCAAGAAGATGATACAGGATTGGATAAGATTTGTCTCATACATAAGATTTTCACAACTAGAGCCAACTTGCTGTAAATTAACCACAGCAACAACAAAAGACAAATAAAAGTGGTACATTTGTACAGTGGTATGTTACAAAGTCAGGAAAAAATCTTTTCAATATGCAGCAATATAGATGGAGTTAGACAATAATATACTTGATAATAATGAATTAAGGCAATCACCAATGGACAGATATTATACCACCTCACTCTGTGTCTTATAAATAGACAAAAACAGGCAAACACATACAGCAAGTTTATTAGTAATTACCAGAAACAGAGTGGTGGAGGAATAGGGTTCTTTTTAGTGGTACATATTTTGGTTTATTGTGGTTGGAAAATTACCCTAATGAAATGGATGTCTTATTCACCCAGAAATATGTTTAATCTATCCCTGCTGTTTTAAGTGATGGAGTTACCTGAATTCTAAAACTTAGCCTTCTTTTTTAGTATTATACAAAAAAGAAAAAAAATCCAAATCTCTGAGTAAACAGAGGAGGGCAACTGAAAGAAAAATAACGTGTGCTCAGGATGTTCTAGAAGCCTGTGATAAAAATGCAGTGCCCTTGGAAAGAATGTTTGGCATGGATAGCTTTCCACAAGGGCATGTGAAATTGATGTGAGGAAAGAGAAGTATCTGAAATGTCCATTAGTCATGCCTAACTTCGGGTATAAAAGTTCAACTTTGTTTTCAGAAGGATGGCACATGGTGTATTTTTATTTGGTGCTCTCAGCTAGAGAGTGTTTGGTGGTGTGTTTTTTTTTTCTTCAATATATCTTTTTTTTCTTAACCTCCTAACACAGTGCATGATTTTTCTTTGGCATATGAGGTATCAGGAATGGAATATCAAAAATGCATTGCCCTAAAAGACAACAGAAGTATATTATTGCATTGAAAAACAAAGAACTCATGAAATATTATACAAAATGAGTGACCCTGAAGGACATTAAGCTGAGTGAAATATCTCAGTCACAAAAGGACAAATACTGCATAGTGTCACTGTTTTTAAAATGGGACTGACACCAGGGTTTGGGGGAAAAGAAAAGAGGGGATAAATAATGTATACTGCATTGAAACAGATGAGGGAGAGAACTGTTTAAAAGGAATATAGGATTAGGTATCCATGACAAGATTACAGAAAAAGAAATGCATATTAAAGTAGACTACAGGGGGATTGTATAACAATGAAAGAATTTATTTTCTTTAAAAAGAAAAAGAACTTGGGGGAGGAGTGGGCAGGGAGGAAAATGTGCAACAATGAATGAATGGGAGGAAAATTAAATGGGAAGAATATGCTGTAAAAAA
>NW_006399915.1:7040220-7042782 GCF_000299155.1 Elephantulus edwardii
GCATAACACAGATTGTTAATAGATCTTCCACCAATCCTGGCGCCACACTTCTCATAGAGGCCAGCCTCCCGGATAATCTGTTCTGCATACAGATTGAAAAGGTATGGAAAATAGGGCAAATCCCTGGCATACACCTTTCCCAATTTTGAACCATGCCGTGTTACCCTGCTCTGTTCTGATGACTGCCTCTTGGTCCATGTATAGGTTTCGCATTAGAACAATCAAGTGTTCTGAGATTCCCATTCTTCTCAGAGTCGCCACAGTTTGTTATGATCCACACAGTCAAACACCTTTACATAATCAATGAAATGCAGATAGGCATTCTTCTGGTATTTCCTGCTTTCAGCTAAGATCCATCTAACATCAGCTACAGTATCCCTAGTACTACGATCCCTTCTAAACCCAGCCTGGACTTCTGGCAGTTCTCTGCTGATGTGCTGTTCCAGTAGTTTTTTGAACAAGATAGCAAATGTAAATCAGTTAAAAAGCTCTAGCTTTCATGTAATTCTGCTTTTGGCCAGTACTTGCTTTGAAGTGCTAAAGGGGAAGACCTTTCCTGGAGATAAGCTTGTTAAAAGTAGAATCTGATAGTAGGTTTTGGAACTTGGTCCAGGGGAAAGATTGAGTCCCAGTGAGTACTCAGGAGATTTATATGTGAATGGATTTGTGGACCCACATAGGACTTGGGATTAAAGAGACTTACATTCAAAAGAAGTGCAAGCAGGAAAAGAGGAAGGGAAAAAGGAAAGGAAGAATCTCTCTTTTTAAACAGGAACAAGTTGTTTGGCCTCTGAGGGAGGGTAAGGCTGGTACCCATCAAAGCCCATTTCCCAGGCTTGACATTGGAGTATACTCACTCACAGCAATTGCCTAGACCATAACAGTGGAAGTGGGAAGAATACAACAATGGAAATACAGACTAATCTTGTATGTGTTCCTTCAACATTGCCCACCTACCATACACAGATGTTTGGATGAGGAGGGAGTGGTTGTTAGTTTGAGAAGCAGGAAGCTGAGAGGAATCTGGACTTGTTGAATTGACTTTTCCCATGTAGAAGCTAGGGCTGAGTGAGGAGACCAAAATGTCTGGAAAGCAGGGAAAAGAGTGGGTCCTGAGCTTCCACCTGATGCTCCCTTGAACCTAGGCACAGATGCCTGGCAGTGAGTTGACCAGAGCCCAACCAGATGAAAAGAATATAATCCATGCTGTGAGCTAGGGTACGTTGCTAAACCTCGTGGGTTGCTCTGGACTGGAATTTGCTTGTAAATGCAGATACTCAAAGTTTTAAAAGTTGAACAAAGGATCCTTCAGAAAAAGGGGCATGCCTGTTCCCTCAGAGTACTTGTTTGATAAGAATGGGCAAATCAGAAATTGACAATTGAAAACTGGGATATTAGGGCATGAGGCATGAAGTTAGTTGGCTCACACACTTTCACAAAGTAGTTATTAGGAAGGTGATTGTAAGAAAACAAATCTGTCAATAAAAATGAGCAAAATATAATGTAAATAAAAAACTATGAAACAAAATGTACATACATGAAAGACATTCTAAATGAATGCGGTATCAGAAACTTTATATTTGGCTTTTCTATCCATTGTGCTAGCTTCCTTTGGGGGCATGGTCTCCCACTGCCTGAATTGCAGACACAAGGTCTTGCAAATCATCAACAGCTTTCAGACCAATACAAGAGAGTGCTTTCATCACTGTGAGAAACAGTGGTAGAGAGAGGGTAAAGAGACAGTGGTACTTCTGTGATGTAACTTGGCAAGTTGTCACAAGAGGAATCTTGCAGATGGAGAAAGAGATAAAGGCTTTGCTTACTGGGTGACTAAACAGAAAGCTGACTTGTAACTGTTCTGAAATAAAGTTTACTGGACTAATTGTGGAAACCAGAGGTTTGCTGCTGAACTGAACCTAGACTTTCACTTGTTGACTGAGATGCTGTCTGAACTAACTGAGGAATTGTACCTTGTTAATCTGGCTTGAGACTACTGAACTAAACCTGGACTTACATTATGTAATATTCTTTACCTCATCTTCAACCTAACCTATTTCCCTAATAAACCCCACAACTGTGAGTACAGTCTTTTGAGGGAAGCGGAATGTTGTTATATGCCATTGAGTTGTTTGTGACTCATGACGACCCTATGTACAAGAGCTCTAAACGTTGTTCTATCCTGTGCCAACTGAGCCAACTCACACGCACTTATTCCCACAGCTCCAATCACAGAATCAATCCATCTTGTCGAAGGTCTTCCTCTCCTTCACCGCCCATCCACTCTGCTAAACATGATGTCCCTCTCCAAGGACCAGTCCCTCCTTGCAACATGCCCAAAGTATGTCAGATGAAGCTTCAGAATCCTTGGCTCCAAGGAACATTCTGGCTTCACCTTCTCCTGGACAAACCTATTTGTTCTCCTAGCAGTCCATGGTATATTCAATATTCTTCTCCAGCACCAAAGCTCAAAGGCATCAATTCTCTTTCTATCAACCCTATTCACTGTCCAACTTTCTGATGCATAGCACGTAATTGCGAAGACAATAGCCCGGATCAGTTGCA
>NW_006399915.1:7043777-7046197 GCF_000299155.1 Elephantulus edwardii
ATATTAATGATATTGTTAGATAATTGTTAGTCATTGTGCCAAAAAGAATTTGCTGACACAGAAGAATTTCATGAAACAGAGTCTGAGCAAGAGCTTGTGGTGATGAAGTTCAAGTTTCTCTGAAAGACTGGACAAAAAACAAGGCTTGAGGAATTGATAACATACCAATTGACATATTTTAACAAACAGATGCTGCCCTGGATGCTCTCATCCAGTACTGTCAAGAAATCTGGAGGATCACCACCTGGCCAGCTGACTGGAGGAGATTCATTTTTGTTCTCATTCCAAAGAAAGGTGGCCTGAGAGTGCAGAAATTATAAAAAAAATCATTAATATCCCATGCAAGCAATATTCTGTTGAAAATTATAAAAAAAATTACTGGAACAGTACATCAGCAGAGAACTGCCAGATCTTCAGACTCGGTTTAGAAGAGGCCATGGTACTAGGGATATTACAACTAATGTTAGAAGGATTTTGGCTGAAAGCAGGGAGTACCAGAGGAATGTTTGTGTTTCATTGACTATACAATGGCATTTGACTGTGTGTATCACAATAAACTGTGGCTGATTCTGAGAAGAATGGGAATTCCAGAACTCTCGATTATGATTATGCGAAATCTATACTTAGACCAGGAGACAGTAGTCAGAACAGAGCAAGGAAACACTGCATGGTTCAAAATTGGAAAGAGATTATGTCAGGGATGTGTCTTATCTCCATGCCTTTTCAATCTACATCTGGAATAAATCATCCAAGAGGCTGGGTTCTATGAGAGGAATGCTACGTCAGGATTGGAGGAAGATTTATCAAAATCAGTAGTAAGCACCAGCTATTTTATTAAATGTTGGATCCCTCATCTATGATCTAGAAACAGAAATTCACTCATGTCTCCTATATCAATTAAAATCTTGTAACTGAGTCAAATGTTAGTTTTAATATTACTTGGAAAAACTCATATGTCTGTGTCTGTGGCATCCACTAGATTATTGTCTAAACTTCAGATATCCTGCTTTAATCTTTCTATGTTATAAAAGATTCAATTCTAGGCTGTGGCTTGACTTTGATATATTTTTCTTTTTAACATAAAAAATGGGGGTTTTTACCATTGCTGCACAATTTCTCCCCCCACCCCCTCGTTGGCCCTCCCCTAGTCCTCCTTATAATGCACTCCTTGTTCCAAATTGTTGTAAAGCATATAATGCCTAATCATTCATAGGTAGATAGAATAGATAGATAGATAGATAGATATAAAAAAATTAATCCATCTTATCAGTGGTCTTTCTCTCTTTCTCCGTCCCTCTACTCTTCCAAGCATGATATCCCTCTCTAAGGACTGGTCCCTCCATGCAACATGCCCAAAGTATGTCACATGGAGCCTTATTTTTGCCAATTCCTTCAGAGAATCTTGAACTTCCACCTTTGTTACCATTTGTTCTTGATCATATGATACTACCTGAAATGGTTCTGTGTCAGCCAATTCTTTCTGGTATAGTGACTATATTTCTTCAATCTTCTTTTGATGCTTCAGAATAATTTAAGATTTTGCCTATAGCATCTTTAAGTATTGCAACTTGAGGTTTGAATTTGTTCTACAGTTCTTTCAGCTTGAGAAATGCTGATTGAGTTCATCACTTTTAATTTTCTGACTCCAGATCTTAGCACGTTTTGTTATAGTACTTTCCTCTGTCTTCCTGAACTGCACTTTGAAATCTTGTGTTCAGTTCTTTAGGGTGTGGGTTTTTTTTTTTTTTTATTTCTTCCCTTTGTTTTGGCTTGTCTATTTTCTAATGGAATATTCACTCTCTCTGACACCCATCTTGGTCTTTCCTTCCTTCCTCCTCTGTCTTTGTAATGACCATTTTGCTTTCTTCATGGATGATATTCTTTTTTTTTTTTTCCATCCCATGGATGATATTCTTGATAACATCCCACAGCTCATATTGTCTTTGTTCATTAATAATCAAAAACTTAAATGTTTTCTTGAGATAGGTTAGGGGTTTTTATCCCTTTTCTTTTGACATTTTTCTTTTTTTGTTTGATTTTTTATTAGTTTAATGTGAAATTTTTTTTACTTTCATATTAGCAGAGACAAAGAGCCTACAAATTATCCTTGAGTGAGACAGAACAATGAACAGTTTTTGAAATTGCTTCATCTTTTCCTTCTGTGCAGAGATTCTTTAAATTACAGATACTATGACGTTACTCCTCATTACTTTAGAATAATTTTCCTGTTGTTGTTTTTGTTGTTGGGTTTTTTGATATTTCATTCCTTTTATTACCTTCCTTAAACAATGCATTTTTAAATAAAATTTTTATTGTATATTATATAGAAAGGAATTAGCAGATACAGAAGAATTTAATGAAATAACATATGAGCAAGAGCCTATGGTGATGAAGGAAGAAGTTCAAGCTGCTTTGAAGGA
>NW_006399915.1:7047657-7086945 GCF_000299155.1 Elephantulus edwardii
GCACATAACAACAACAACAACATTGGTTTATTTACAAAGGCCTTAAATATTTGTTTTTTACACCAGATCTTTCCCATTTCCTTTACCCACCCCTCTTTCTAACCATCAAATTGTGTGACCCTATGATTAACCCCTACCCATCCTCACCACTTTGTTCCTTCGCTCCCTCCCTTGGATTCTCATACTCATTTTGCTAGTTGAGATAGTTTTAAAATTCCGGTATGAGGTACTGCTGGATTTCTCTCCAGAATGCTGTACTAGTATACTTTCCCAATCACATCTCTATAAATGCTTGATGTTGTTGTTAAGTACTGATACATTGAATACAATTAATAGTGACTATGAACAGATATGTATCCTGTCCTGTCCTATGTCATCCTCACAGTCTCTGACACACTTGAGCCCATTGCAGTAGTTACTATATCAATGCATCTGTTTGAGGGTCTTCCTCTCTTTCATTATCCTTCCGCCTTCCCAAGCATGATGTCTCTCTCTGATGAATAGCCTCTCCTTGCAACAGACTCAAATACATGAGACAAAGCTTTATAATCTTTGGCATTAGAGCAGTCCAGCTGCACCTTCTCTAAGATATATCTCTTTGTTCTTTTGACAGTCCATGGGATATTCAGTACTCTCCTCCAACACTACAATTCAAAGGAGTCACTTATTCTGCCGTTTTTATTCATTGTTCAGCTTTCAGCGAGTAGCATAGCAGGTTATTGAAAAGATCACGGTGGTCTGAATCAGGTATATCTTAGTCCTCAAACTAACTTCATTATTCCTCAATAATTTGGAGAGGCCCCTGACTCCACACTTTCCCAGTGCAGTATGTATCTGGAGCTCCTTACTGCTGGTACCAATTGTAGTGATTGTGGATTCAACTAAGATGAAGTCATTGACAGTTTTAATTTTTTCTCCATCTATTATGATGTTGTCTTTAGGTTCAGTGGTGAGAATTGTTTTCTTGATGTTGAGATACAATACATATTGTGCAGAGAAGGTTTTAGTCTTTGGCCCCCTGCAGCAAGCACTTCAAGTTCTACTTACTTTCAGCAAGCAAGGCTATGGATGAGTCTGTCTCCAATCCTGATGCCACATTCTACTTCATAGAGTCCAGCTTCTCAAATAATTTGCTCAGCATACAGACTGTATAGGTAGTGAGAAAGGATATACCCTTGACACACACCTCTCTTAATTTAATAACATTTAATGTTCTCTTGCTGTAATAAGGTGACCTGGGATTGCTTTGATGCTGAACCTTGTGCCATTGGGATGTCAAATGCCATAACAGTTATCTATGATGGACAGCTTTGGTAGAACTCCCAGTTTCGGCCAGGTTTGGAAATAGGAGTGGTATCCACTTCCCATACAACATGGCCCTGAAAACTCTATGAACTTTGAGAAACGATGATAGTTATAGAAAGGCATCCGGTCTTTTGTTCATAGGTTGCTATGAGTTGTGCTTGACTCAACAGCAATCAACAACAGTGTTCCCTTGTTCTTTTTGCATAAAATCCTCTTGATCTAAGTAGTTTTCACATGAGAATAATTAAGTGTTCTGGAATCTCAGTCAAGATCCATTTTGCATCAACAACGACATCCTTGATGGCATGGTCTCTTCTGAATCCAGCTTGAACTTCCGGAAGTTCCCTTTTGATGTACTATTCTAATTATTTTTTTAAATTACGTTTTTAAAAAAACTGTATTTTAAAAAAATTGCATTTTAAAATATGTATTCCAGTAGTAAAAATAAAAAGCAATTTACATTCAAATTCAAAACCAAACTCATCACTGTCAAGTTTAGACCAATTCATAGCTGACTCTCTAGTGGTCTTTCAGGAGGCTATAAAATGCCTGGAAGGAGGTTGCCCATCTTTTCCCAAGATGCTAGTGGATTCAGATTGTCAGAGGCACAATCATTGGGTTAGTGCCACAACTACCTATAGACTGCACCTACCAAACCTCCCTCATTTTCATTAGTAAGTAACAAACTCTACCGACCAGAGGAAGGTCTATCTGTGCCTTATTAACTACGCAAAGGCTTTTGACTGTGTGGATCACATCAAGCTGTGGCTGACTCTGAGAAGAATGGGAATCCCAGAACATTTGACTGTGCTAATGCACCTATACTTGGACCAAGAGGCAGTCGTCAAACAGAGCAAGAAGACACTACATGGTTCAAAATCAAGAAGGGGTTCCGTCAGGGATGTATTTTGTCTCCATACCTTTTCAACCTTTATGCAGAACAGATCATCTGAGACACTGGGCTACACAAAGAGGAATGTGGCATCAGGATTGGTGGAAGAGTCATCAACAATTTGTGTTATGCAGATGACAACTCTGCTTGCTGAAACTGAGGAGGACCTGGACTGGAGCTTCCAATAAGTATTGAAGCTCAACATCAAGAAAACAAAGATTCTCACCACTGGGCCAATTGGCAGCATCATTATGGATGGTGAAGAGATTGAGATAGTTAACAGTTTTGTTTGCTTGACTCCACAGTCAACATTCTTGGTAACAGCAGCCAGGAAATCAAGAGACTAATTGCATTGGGAAAGTCAGCTGTGAAGAACCTCTCAAGAGTACTGAAGAGAAATGACAAAAGGCTGGAGACTAAGGTGCGCCTGATCCAGGATACAGTCTTCACAATTATGTGCTATGCATCGGAGAGTTGGACAGTAAATAGGGATGATAGAAAGAGAATTGATGCCTTTAAGCTGTGGTGCAAGAGAAGAGTGTTGAATATACCATGGACTGCTAGGAGGGCAAACAGGTTTGTCCTGGAGAGGGAATGCTGGAGCCAGAAAATGCTCCCTGGAGTCAAGAATTCTGAAGCTTCGTCTGACTTACTTTGGGCATGTTGCAAGAGGGGACTGGTCCTTGGAGAGGGACATCATGTTTGGGAGAGTGGAGGGATGGCACAGAAGAAGACCCTTGATGAGATGGATCGATTCTGTGATTGGAGTGGTGAGAGTTAGTGTGTCAGAGATGGTGAGGTTGGCGCAGGATATAGCATGGGTTAGGGCTCTTATACATAGGGTGGCTATGAGTCACAAGGGACTCAACGGCACATAACAACAACAGCAACCTATGAATTAAGTTTGTCAGGTAACACTCTGCAGCTATTTATCGGGTTTTTAAGGGCCCATTATTTCAGAAGTGGATGGCTAGTCTTGCTACCCAGTCTTAATCTGGAAGTTCTGCTGATATTTAAAATCTCGGTAGCATAGTTTTCAGCATCACAGCAACACAAAGGCCACCACAGTATGACAAACTGACAAAGTGGTGGCCAGTGCTCCTTAGGAAGCAAGAGTGAACCCTCATCTCAGATAACTTGGCCATGTCATCAAGAGAGTTGACACTGTGTTTGGAACAGGAGAGGGTCAGCATAGAAGAGGAAGAGCCTCAATTAAACTGACACAGTGCCTGCAATAATGGGCTTAAGCACAGCAACAATTGTGAAAATGATACAAAGTTGGGTAGAGTTTTTTTTTTTCTGTTGTATACTATGAATTGCCATTCCCTCGACAGCATCCAACAGCATGAATCAATTTAGCAGAACACATATATTCCATTGACAAAATTCTTTCTACTATTGACTACCTCATTATCTGGCATTTTTAATTTATGACAACAGTAAAATTCTGCTATTCAACTACTTTTCACATATGTAGCAGTAACAAAGGCAAAGGCGCAAGACAAATAACACAGACTATGACAGTTAAGGTTTTGCATCACCCTGGCTGGGCTATAATTTTTCAGTCGTTTGACAGTAGAATACTGATATCATTTAGAACATATGTATTAATGCGGTTACTCTACATAGTGTGATCCTCTCCATTTTCACATAACACCAATTTTCACAAAAAAGCCTGGTCTTTGGAACCTAAATTCATCAATGAGTGTCTGTAATTTGCTTTCTTAACTACTTCCATGAATGTTGATTGTGAATTCAAGTAAAATTAAATCCTTGAATTTTCAGTATTTTCTCTCTTTATCAGGGCGCTGCTTATCAGTCTAATTGGGACATTTATTTTCTTATTTGATGTTGAAGTATAATCCATATTAAAGAATAGAATTTGTAATCTTTAGTAAATGCTCTTAACATTCAACAAACAAGGATATATAATCTGCATATCACAGTTAATGAAACTTCTGTCAATGTTGATGTCATATTCTTCTTCACACTGCCCACTTTCTCCAATTATTTAATCAACATACAAACTAAATAAAGATGGTGGGGAAAAATTCTTTCTACAAGGCCTATTATGTTTATTTACCTAGTATTTTTAAGGCCTTCTACTTAAATTGCTTGGTTCACTCCTCTTTTGAGAAAGAATCTCAAATTTTACAAAATGAGGTATGCTTCTTGTCGAAACAACAGCTCACAGTTAAGACAAATTTCGCAGAAATTTTATGGGAGCTCTAAAATCAGGTATTTGAATATTTTTAAAATACATCAAAATGCTAAAAAGAGCAAATACAAACATATTATCTAGCAGATACTTAGTATATTGGTGGAGTATAGGATTTAGGCTTACCCTAAGTGAAGTTTTCTTTGTCTTTGGCTTCAAAGAAACATTGGGAGTAATTGCATTGCCTTGTTCTGGGACTTCCTGGCCACAAGAAGATTTGTGCTGGTAAGTGGTGGTTGGTCAGACCACAGGCCTCACCTGTGAGATCAAAATTAACCAGCCTCAGGTGGCATGATTTAGTTTATCATGCAGGACTGGCTGGTAGAAGCCTTGAACAGGAAGACTCAAAGTCTCCTGGTGTGTGCAGGGAGCATGACATGTCCCAAGACACAGGAGCTCTGCACTGGAAATCTTCACAGGCCCCAGCCATGTGATACTTCCTTATTATGATTCCTGAGAATGTCCTTTTATCATAATAAAACCAGAAGTCAGGTGTGTAATATCGTCTGTGAGCTCTGAGACCTCTTCCAGGGAATGACTCTAAGGATTATATTCTCTTAACTTGTCAGGTCCGACTTATGGCTGGTGGCTAGCATGAAAGAAAGGGAGCCATATTGGCAACTGGAATAAGCAATGATGAAGTAGGGGAGGGCTTACTCTCCACCTCTTAGGAATCGGCTTTATGCTGATTCTCAGCCACAGAGATATTTTATCTCATCACATTGAATTTGCAGGTTAAATTATTTACGTGCAGAACTCAGAATAATTCTACCATCTAATATAGCTGGTGTTGTTGTTAGGTGTGGTCAAGTCAAGTATGATTCATAGTGACACTATGAACAATGGACCTGAATCCTGTCCTATCCTATGCCATCATCATCATCATCATCTCTGATACACTTGAACTCATTGCTGCATACACTGTGTCGATCCAACTTATTGAGGGTCTTCCTCTCTTTCATTGACTATCCTTCTAAGAAAGATATCCCTTTTGAAGGAATAGCCTCTCCTAGTAACAAGTCCAAAGAATGAGAGATGTAGCTTCACCATCCTTGCCTCCAAGAAGCACTCTGGTTGCACCTTTTCTAAGATCCATCTGTTTGTTCTTTTGGCAGTCCATGGTATATTCAGCACCCTTCTCCTATACCACAACTCAAAGGCATCAATTCTTCTGTCATCTTTATTTAATGTCTAGCTCTCAGATGCATAGCAAGTAATTGGAGAGACCATGGTCTGAATCAGTGTTAGTCTTCAAACAGCTTTCATTGCTCTTTAGCATTTCAGAAAGGTCCCTAACAACAGACTTACCTATAACAATATTATCTCCTGATCTCCTGATTGCTAGTACCAAAGGTGTTGATTGTGGATCCAGGTAAGATGAAATCTTTGACAGTTTCAGTCCTTTCTCTACCATGATGTTGCCAACTCACTCAGCAGTAAGGAGCTCTGTTTTCTTGATGTTGAGATGTAATCCGTATTGACAACTGTATTCTTTGATCCTCTGTAGCAAGTGCGACAAGTCCTCCTCATTTTCAAGCAAGCTATGTCTTTCCATAGGTTGTAGATAAGCTTCCTCAGATTCTTATGCCACATTCTCCTTTACAGAGTCCAGCTTCATTAAATTATTTGCTCAGCATACTGATTCAATAAGTAAGGAAAAGAATACACACTCTCTTGCTGATTTTAAGTAATGTTCTCTTCCTCCGTTCAAAGAACAGCTTCTTGATCTAGGCACAGATTTCACAATTACGTGTTCTGGGATCACCTTTCTCATGGGAATGGGAACAAATACAATTGTCATCTGGTCAGTTGGTCAGGGAGCTGTCCTCCAAATTTTCTGGTATAGAGCACATCTGGGGTTAGCTGACACATGTCAAGTGGTATCCCGTCTACTCCTGGGGCTCTATTCTTTGCCAATGTCTTCAACACAACTCAGATATTTTCCCTTATTACCACTCGCTCTGGCTCATATGATACTTTGAAATTTTTCAGTCTTGACCAATTCTTTTTGGTACAGTGATTCTGAGTATCCCTTCCATTCCTTTGAAGCTTCCTGGACCGTTCAATATTTTGACCATTGTGTCTCTCAGTATTGCAGCTTGAGGCTTCATTTGGTTCTTTAAGCTTGAGAAATGCCGAGCAAGTTCTTCCTTTTCTATTCCTTGACTCCTGTTCTTCGCACATGTCATTATAATGCTTGGTCTTTGTCTTCTTGAGTTGCTCTTTGAAATCTTCTGTTCACCTCAGCTCTTATGTTGGCATCTCTTCCCTTTGCTGTGGCTTCTTGACATCCTTTTTTTTTTTTCTTTCTCCTCTGACTTTGTAATGACTTCCTGTCTCTTTATGCATGATATCCTTGATTTCATCCCATAGTTCCTTTAGTCTTCGATCACTGGTGACTAATGCCTAAAAATGATTCTTGGTTGATTTTTTAAATTCAGGTGAGGAGTATTTTACACGATTATTTTAAAACACAGGCTTCTACCTCGAAATTTGGACAAAGGGAAATTTTGTTCCTTCCATTTCTGCTGTGAAGAGGGTTGGGAGAGGCAGACATTAATTTTAAAGTAAACTTTTTTTTAACCTACTTGAGACCCATAGGGAGAAGAAATGCAACCATCCACTTACTTAGGTTAGACATAACAGGTGGAAAGAATTCAGGTTATAAAAAAAAATCATCTTATTACTGACAAATTGGAATCCAGTTTGGAAGTTGTCTACAGGATCCGGATTCTACAGAGGCTTGTTTGCTGGTACTGGTGAGGATTAGGGTGGATAGCCTGATTTTAATTGGTTTTTTAATAATTCTTCTAAATGGCATAGCACTGGTCTGTCCCTTTGCTACACAGAGATAACTTGTGGTTGCTGTGATGTTGAACACTGTGACACTGATGTCAAATGAGATAATGGTTACCCATGATGAAGTGTTTGGTGGAGCTCCCTGATTAAAACAAGCTTGGAAACAGGAGTGGCATCCACTTTTGAAATGGCTTGCCCCTAGAAACCTTATGAACATGGAGAAACGATGAAAATTATACAAGTGTTCAGGTCTTTCATTCATAGGATCGCTGTGAGTCATCTATGACTTGATGGCACTTAACACCAACTTACTTGGGTTAGACATAATAAGTGAAAAGAAATCAGCCTATAAAAAAAGAATTCAGCTTATTACTGACAAATTGGTAAAGAGAGCGAACAACTGTAAACATGGTAAAACTCATGAAGCCAAAGATATAAGGGACATCCATATCCTTGTCAGCTCATTTTCCATGAACTTCACCTGAAACCTAGTAAGACTGAAAAGAGCCCTAAGTAGAATCCATCACGGTTCAGTTCGGTGTGGGTAATGATAGTCATACATACAGCAGGAGCAGAAACTTTAACATGATCTTTCCTCTCGGTAACGGTTGAGGAGTGTCCACCACAATTCCTGTCCACCTGAAACCTCAGACTGTGACCTTATTAAGAAGTATAGATTTCCTCAGTACAATTAAAGTCATACTGCATTAGGATGTATCCTAAATCCAGTGACTAGTGTCCTTACAAAAGTGGACAGAGAAACAGAGAAATGATTGGACTGATGAATCGACAAGTCAAGGGATGCTTAGGATTGCTGGCAGCCACCAAAAGAGGTAAGACATTTTTTCACCCCTAGGACTGTGAGCGAATAAAACACTGTCATTTTAAGCCACCCAATTTGCCATCATTTGTTGCACCCACTTTTATGGATGAACTTGTTTCCTCTAAAAAATAGGTATTGTAACTCTTAAAATATGGTTACAAGTCCATCTGGAAATGGGTTATCTTTGTTAAAGAGGCAGGACTTGAGCAAGGTATGCCTTTGGAAGTCCATGTCTGTTGTTTTTTTTTAAAAAAATTGGTTTTTATGCAGTCGTTCTTCTATGGTTTGTTTTTATGACTTCAGAGTCTTTTGACGTAGAAAATAGACTAAACAAGCAAGAGAGACAAAGATGGGGAGAGAGAGCTAGGTTGCACAACAAGTGCCCTGAAACAGAAATTCCAAGAGACAAAGATTATCTTCCAGAGTTCGAAGTCATGAAGCCTTCCACTAGACATGGCATCCTCAACATGGAATTATCTTTCTACACGATGAGGAAATTAATCTCTTAAAACTACCAATTTATCCTATTTGTGTAAAAGCATTACATAATCATGACTATAATCCAGAAAAGAGAATCAGATTTTGGTGCCAGGCAGTGGAGTGTTGCTGTAACAAAGAACTGAAAATATGATCATGGCTGAGAAACCAGGGAATCAGTGGACAGAACAATTTTGAGGTGGTTGTTGTTGTTGTTATGTGCCGTCGAGTCGCTTGCAACTCATAGCGACCCTATGTACAACAGCCCTAAACTCTGCTCTATCCTGTGCCCATCCCATCCCGATTATCCCAGTACCTGAATAAACCCACCTCATAGAGGGCCTTCCCCTCCTGCGCTGTCCCTCCACCCTCCCAAGCATGATGTCCTTCTCCAAGGACCGGTCTCTCCTAACAACATGTCCGAAGTATGTTAAA
Source organism: Elephantulus edwardii (assembly GCF_000299155.1). Classification (NCBI taxonomy): domain Eukaryota; kingdom Metazoa; phylum Chordata; class Mammalia; order Macroscelidea; family Macroscelididae; genus Elephantulus; species Elephantulus edwardii. Next base: position 7,056,607 of record NW_006399915.1, read on the forward strand.
CGAAGCCCCAGAATTCTTGCCTCCAAGAAGCCACCCGGTTTAACCCTTTCCAGGACAAATCTGTTTGTTTTCCCAGCAGTCCATGGTATTCTCAATACTCTTCTCCAGCACCACAGCTCAAAGGCATCAATTCTCCTTCTATCCTCCTTGGTCATTGTCCAACTCTCTGATGCCTAACAAGTGATTGCAAAGACCATGGCCTGTATCAAACGCACCTTAGTCTCCAGGAAGACACCATTGCTCTTCAGTACTCTGGAGAGGTCCCTAACAGCAAACTTTCCCATGGCAATGCACCTTTTAATTTCCTGGCTACTGGTGCCAAGACTGTTGACTGTGGAGCCAAGCAAACTAAAGCTGTGTACAATCTCAATCTCTTCACCATCCATCCTGATGCCACCAATTGGTCCAGTGGTGAGAATCTTTGTCTTCTTGACATTGAGCAAAAAAAAACACCAAACAACCCAGACAAACAAAAAGCAGTCCTGATGGCCTTGAAAAGATGAGTAACATGGACATAAGGCCAGTCCTAGGGAATTCAGTTGAAGACAGACACACATAAGGGAAAGAGCCTACTATTCACCTAAAAAACTCAAAAATTTATTGCAATTGAGTTGGAACAGATTCACAGTTGACCCTCCATTGGATTTCTAAGGCATTATATCTGACAAGAAGAGTCTGTCTTCTTTGTCTTTCTTCCACAGCACCATAGATGGATTTAAACTACACGAGAGGCTTCGCAAATGTCCATGGACTATGTCACCAAAGCTTCTTTTACCATAGAGAATATGAGTGGAATATTGGTAGAAATATGAATTTTAAAGGTGGTTTTGGTAAAGGTTAAGGTTTCAGAGTAAGGAAATTCTACTGAGCACTGGAAGGAAAAAAAATAATCCTTATAATTAAGAGGCAGGAAACTTGCCTGAATTGATTATATAGTTAGGTGTTTTACAGAACTTAAAAGCAAAAGCAAAGAAATGGCACATTTCACTGATATGTCCAAGTGAAGAGTGCCCTGGTGCTCCTTGTTATTTATAGTAAAATATTACAGGGACTTTTGGTGGCCCAGTGGGAAGAAGCTGTGCAGTTAACCCAAAGACACACTAGTTGCTCCACAGGAAAAAGGTGGGTAATCCCTTCTCATAAGATTTCTAACCTCTGAAAACCCACCTGAGGGTCAGGTGAGTTCGTTATGACTCACTGGCATAGAACAACATTAAAGGAACCAAAATGTGATTTGGAATACTCTCAGTCTACCCATATTGCTCAGCCAAAACGTCAAAGGTGAACCAAATTTAGCCAAGATTCTAAGGGAATGCTTACTGGACCTACCCAAATGTGTTAATAAAAAACTAGGAATATGAATGGGACAACGCAGGAAGGATTTATGGAAAATCTGAATGCCCAATGGCATGGATCCTCTTAATACAGAGGAGGTTCACAAAACTTTGGTAATGTTTTATCAGCAAAACCACTGCTAGCTTTGGCTGAAAAGTTCAAAAACAGGATAAGCTGTAGAGAGGCAATTAGACTTCTGATACTTCTGGCAGGAAGCACGCTAACAGAACTATAAACAAGCACTGCCTTTCAGGAAAGAGAAAAGACCCTGAGGGCAGAAATGTGCAAACGGAGGCAGGCACTAACAGGACTTCTGTGGGTCCAGACTGGTTATCAGTCTACAAATAACCTGTCTCTGAAACCTAATGGAATTTTCCACAAGTTTAAAAATTGTTTGAGACTCTTTTATTGCACCCAGTTTCTTCCTTTTGGTATGAGAATATTTCCATAATGGACTAGAGTGCCCCCAAAAATTCATGTTCAGCCAGAACCTCCTATACAAAATAATCCAGAATCTTACTGGTATGGACAAAGGATCTTTGAAGATAGAAAGAGCTAAAGCTCTTGAGGTAAAATCATCCTGAATTTAGAGTAGGCCCTCAACCCAGTATCAGTGTCCTTATAAGGAAAGAACATACAGAGGCCAAGATCTCAAAAGACAGAACCAGAGATTGGACTTATGCACAGAATACCACGAGTCACCAGGAAATGAAAGGATGAAGTATTCTCTCCTAGAGCCTTCTAAGGCAGTATGCCCCTGTCAACACTCTGATTTCAGATTTCTGACGTCAGAATTAAGAGAGAAAATGTTGTTGTAGGCAATTTAATACATCTTGTATCTTCATCTTAAGGAACTCTGGTGGCATAACGAATTAGAATTAGGCATTAGCTTCTTCTGAACTACATAACACATTCTAATGCCAACAACAAAAAGTATGAGGTAAATCCAAACAGGGAACAATTACCAGAATATTAGTTTATTGCGTCTTTCTTCACAACAGAGAGTTGGAAACAACCTAAGTGCCCATCAACAAACGAATGGATAGAGAATCTGTGGCTGTGGTATATCCACACAGTGGAATACTATGATGGATTGAAAAACAAAGAACTCATTCATTATTCAAAATGGCAGACCCTGGAAGATATTATGCTGAGTGAAATATCTCAGGACAAATACTGCACAGTGCCACTGTTATAAAACGGGACTGACATCAGAGTTGGGGGGGTGTAGACTGAGACAGATGAGATAATTAATGTATACTGCATTGAAACAGATGAGGGCGAAAACTGTTTAAAAGGGATATGTGATTAGGTATTATTGTCATGATGGAAGTCCAGTGCATAATGGAGTGGATCTGTGGGGAAGGATTGTATAATAATAAAACAATTTTTTTTTTCAAAGAGAAGAGTGAACTGGGGGGAGGGGTAGGCAGGGAGAAAATTGCAACAATGAACGAATGGAAATCCAAAGTTTCTGTAAATTTTCATTAAAATTAATAATTACACTAATAAAATTTAAAGAAAAAGGAAAATATTAAAAGCATTCTACAAGCAATTTAAAGAACTATAATTAATGTTACTAGCATGAATAGAATAAATGAATTACAGAGATAAAAATAATGCAAATGACACAAAAGGGGCAGAAAAACTAATGTGAAGAGATAGGCACATCCCTCCAGTGATATTTTCACAATTAATCACTTTGGTCTAATCTTGAGCAAATATTAACAAACCACTCACTGTCGTTTAGTTGGAAGTGACACATAGTTAACACTCAAGTGGGTTTTCAGAGGCTGGAAATCACATGGAAGATTACTCACTTTTTCCCTGCACAGTAGCTGGTGGATTCAAACCACCTGCCTTTGGGTTGGCAGTGTACCTTCATACCACCAGGCTGCCAGAGCTCAGTGAAGGACATTCCACAAATTTTCTGGTCTGGAGACTATGATGCGCCTGATCCAGTAGTCTTTACAATTACTTGCTATGCATCAGAAAGCTAGACAATGACTAGGGATGACAGAATTGATGCCTTTGAATTGTGGTGCTGGAGAAGAGTATTGAATATACCATGGACTGCTTGAACAAACAGGTTTGTCCTAAAGAGGGTGAAACCAGGCTGCTCCTTGGAGGCAAGGATTCTGAAGCTTCATCTGACATACTGTAGACATGTTAGAAGGAGGGGCAAGTCCTTGGAGAGGGATGCCACGCTTGGGAGGGTGGAAGGACAGTGCAGGAGAGGAAGACCCTCAAGGAGATAGAATGATTTAATGACTGGGGTAATGGGGGTAGGTGTGTCAGAGACAGTAAGATTGGCACAGGACAGAGCAGGGTTTAGGGTTGTTGTGCATAGGGTTGCTGAGTCACAGGGAATTCGATGGCACATTACAACACTTCAGAAGCAAGGTTTCTGAAGCTTCATCTGACATACTCTGGACATGTTGCAAGGAGGGACCAGTCCTTGGAGGGGGAGCACAAGAGAAGAAGATCCTCGATGAGATGAATTGACTCAATGACTGGGGTAATGGGAGTAGGTGTGTCAAAGACAATGAAGTTAGTTCAAGACAGAGCAGGGTTCACAGCTGTTGTACATAGAGTTGCTAGGAGTCTGAATTGACTCACTGGCACATAGCAACTCTTCAGAAGTGTCACAAACATGAAAAATATAAAGAAGAAATGACACAGGTTGGAGGAAACTAAAACGACACACAGGAGCTAGGTGGCGCTTAATTGCCTGGCTTCTTAACCAGGAGGTGGTTCAAACACATGTAGCTTGTCTGGGGAGGAAATATCTGGCAATCAGCTTCTTGAGAGATTAAAGCCTAAGAAACTGTAGGGTGTAGTTCTATACTGTCATAATCCATTAATACGTACATTCCAGGACACCAACAACAGAGACATGAATAAAAGAAATGTAATGCTCTAGACTGGTTCCTGAAATAGAAAGGATCACAGGAAATGGGAAAATCTGAATAAACCTGTACTTTAGTTAATAGCATTATATCCAAGTTAACTCTAGTAACAAAATCTTCATAACTTTTCACAACACATCCAGAATCATTTCAAAAGTTAAAAATATTTTCCAAAGTACCATTTATAATTACTTCTTTAAACCCTAACTATACTCTCTCCCTGCCTTCTAGGAAGGACCGACTCACAGCTGATCCTCCAGCTGGCTTTCAACACCATCCTTCTTTCTTCCTGAGTTGCTGATACATAAGAACCACTAGAGTCATGGTCTCTTGGTGAGCAGCACATCCCTATGGATAAGGCCACAAGATGCTAAAGTTTCTAAGACTCATAATCTGAGTTTCCGTTGTGGTGATGGTGTGTACCGCAGAGTCAGAACTGACCCATAGTTGACCCTCTAGCGGGTTTTCAGAGGCAGTTAATTGCACAGGAGATTGCCCATCCTTTTTCCATGAGTTTAATTGTAGATTAATCAACAATTTGTTCATGAATACCACCTTAACAACCTGAATGAATGATCTAAAAAAAAAAAAAATCAAACCTACACGTCATTATTAACACACCCACTTCTTTTGTGTATGGAACAACAACAACAACAAAAAAAACAAAACACAAAACACCACACCACCAAAACCAAACTCAATGCCCCAGAGTTGATTCCAACTCGTGGCAACCCTCCAAGTGAACCAGACTGTAAATCTTTACGAATCATGGAGTGCCTAGGAGACTCAAACGACTGTCTAGTTAGCTTAACACGTTTTGCCACAAGGGCTCCTTTTTATGTACTGGGATCCAAGGATAAGATTTAATTTGGAAAAATCTTCAGGAACTAAAAAGTGGTTTACGTTTTAATGCCACCTAGTGGTGATTTAAGGGAGCCTGTGACTCAGTGTGAAAGAGTTGCACTGCCAATCCAAAGCACCTGGTTTGAATTCACCAGTTGCTGTGTTAGAAAAACGGGCAATCTCTCCTTTCGCGCAATTTACTCCCTCTGAACACCCGCTGGAGGTTCAGCTAATGGGTCAGTTCTGACTTGAAGGTATGTAACATAACAAGAAGTGACCTAGATAAATACTGACAAGCAGAAAGAAAAAATTAAGGCAGTCTGTATGATGTCAAAAACATGTTATCTAGTATTTGTGATCATTTAAAGGTATTTAAAACATAATTTTAAAATAAAACATGATTGAAATGTTAATTTGAATAAAGAAGACAGCTTATTGGCTATCTGAATTATACTAAAGGATGATGCATATACTTTCACATCTAACTATTTCTGGAAATAGCATATGATCAAGAGTCAATTGTAGGAATCTCTCCTAGTAGGCATTGGTGATTAATTTCATAAAGCGGTGTATGGGAATGATTTTATGAAACACAATGTGAATGAAACAATGTACATGAATGAAACACAATGTATATAAATTTTGTATGCAAACCAATATAAGATTAAAAGGAACAATTGGAATGAAAGAAGTCCAAGCTACATGAAGGTACTGGTGAAAAAGTCTCAAGAAATAAATGGAATACCTATTTAGGTGTTTAAATAAACTGATGCAATCCTGGTGTGTTCTCTAGTCCATGCCAAGAAACTTGGGAATTGGGAGATCCCTATTTGTTCCAAATCCAAAAAGACATAGTACAAGAGAGTGAAATTAAGCAACATCATTAATGTCACATGCAAGTAAAATCTTAAAGATTATGAAAAAAATGGCTGGAACAGTACTTTAACATGGAACTTCCAGAAATTCAAACTGAATTCAGAAGAGTCCGTTGCTAGGTGCCATCAAGTATGACCCAAAGAATAGATGTGAACCCTGTCCTAGCCACTTCCTGACACACTAGAACCCACTCGGGCAGTCACTGTGTCAATCCACATAAATGAGGGTCTTGCCCTCCTTCACCAACTCTCTACTTTCCAAACATGTCCCTCTCCAAGGAACAGTCTCTCTTAGCAACATGCCCAAAGCATAGGAGATGAAGCTTTATCATCCTTGCCTCCAAAGAGCACTCTGCAAGCACTTTCTCCAAGACATACTTGTTCTTTTGGCAGTCTATGGATATTCAGTGCTCTTCTCCAACACCACAGCTCAAAGGCATCAATTCTTCTGTTATCTTATTGTCTAGCTCTCAGGTGCATACTAAGTGATCAGAATGTACTTACTGCAGAAAACTTGAGTCCAGTTTTTAATATGGATTGACTTAGAAACAAAAATCTTCACCACTTGACCAATATACATCATGATTGATGGAGAAAAGATTTGAAGTTGTCAATGATTTAATTCTACCTGGATCTGCAATCGACACCCATGGTAGTAGCAGTTAAAACATCAAAAGGTGTTTTGCACTGGGGAAATCTGCTGGCATGGACCTCTCTTTAGTTCTAGAGTACCATTATCAGTTTAAAGGGTCAACAAGTGCCTAACTCAAGCCATAGTACTGTTAAATTGCTTCTGATGGATCTAAAATGTGGACAAAGAGTAAGACCAAGAACTGATGCCTGTGAATCATGGTGTTGGAGGAGTACTGAATACAACACAGCTTGCCAAAGGAGCAAATAAATGTCTTGGAGGGTGAAACTTCATCTACACACTTTAAGCATATTATCAGGAGAGGTCAGTCGTTGGAAAAAGACTTCATGCTGGGAAAGGTGGTGTGTCAGAGAAAGGGGAAAAGATTAACAAGATGGATCCGCAGTGACTGTACCAACAGTCTCATACATGTTGGAGATTGTGAGGATGGTTCAGAATAGAGCATGTTTCAGATCTGTTATTCAATGGGTCACTTTGAGTTATTATGAGCACATAACATGCCCACATGTATAAATGAAAGTGATATTATAAAGAAATTCCTCTATGTTCTAATATTCTACAAGGCAGCCATAGCATGACAAATATTGCTGCATTGTAGTATTTAAAAAGAATTCTGGATGTATTAATAGTTGGGAGATTAAATGACAATGCTTAGCATATTAACTGGCATACAGCCAGTACTTTATAGATAGGAGATTTAGAGTGCAGTAAGAGAAAATAAACAAAGCAAAGAAGGGGAAGCAGTCTAGCACGTGGTGTTTTCTAGTACTGACACTTTATTTTTTTAATTGGGAAAAACATATTGGGGGTACAAGGAGGTGAGGGTTGGGGCAGAAGGGTGAGGATGGGCCAGGACACAGTTGCAGAGCTGCACAGCTTGGTTAGTGGGGGGAGCAGGTAAAGGAAATGATGAGGGTCCAGTGGGGACCAGATGCTACAGAGGAATGACAAGTCTCTTCCAATGGTAATTAAACCAACTGTCTTATTGATTTGGGAATTGGATGCCGACTCTCTGGCTTCTTCATGCTGAACAGGGGTGTAGATGTAAAGGGGGGAAGGGAGGACACTTTATCACCTTACTGGTGGTCTTGGGTTAAAGCTGCTTGCCTTCTTGCTCTGTTAGAAGATATTTTCCTGTCATTTGCTCCCCTCTGGAGTGCAAAGTGTTTTCCCAGGTGGGTCCAGTGGGGATGGCTGGTTGAACCCAGAGGCTCCATCCTCCTTTGCTTCCTTAGCTGTCAGTTGTATTTCCTTTCTGTCACTGGCTCTGGGTTCAGGGTCAATTCTGGAGTAAAACTCAGAGTTAAGGTTACCTATAGGAAAGGGAGCAAACCTAGAGAGAACAAATTTGTGTTATAAATAGAAGGGTTTTGAGGATGTTGCTTTCAGGTTTACTGTGTGGGGGGGGAGGGTGGCAGAAGGTGGCCTAGGTAACATTGGATACCCTAGGCATATTTTTTCCCCCTCCTTCCCCACCCAGGGGTCAGATGGCACAATCTGGGGACTGAGGAGCTCACTCTGAGGGCCGTGACGGCTCGCTCTGGGCAGGGGGCTAAGGGCGGCCTGCACCAGGCAGAGGGCCACGATGGCTCACACCGATCCGGGGGCCGAGGGCAGCCCATCCCGAGCAGGGCAACACCCCCCCCAGGAGCTGGCTGGTATACTCCCCCTCCAACTGCCCCTACCCCAGTCAGGTCCCCTTGCCTGACTGAGGACTCTGCAGTCAGGGGTAGTGTTTCCAATTCCAGCACTGCCACTTTTACACCACCCCCCCATAAGTGGCCATACTATATTTTGAAGTAGGTATCACTGCCCTCCCCCTTTGTATATGATAAAGGGAAACTGAGAATTGTGAACAGACTCCCCCAGGTCTAACCATCTTTTGGCAGAAGCATTCAACAGAATATGTGGTGCATTTAGGATGTCGGTTCTCTTGTGCATGTTGCCACTGTTAAGGTCATCAGACTTACAGTGACTTTCAGCAATCCATTGCACAGGTAATCGTCTTCTTTGGCCTGTCCAATGCACAGGTAATCGTCTTCTTTGGCCCACTTCTCCTTGGGAATCTTTGAATTTCTCTTGTTGAGCCTCGATCTTCACTGAGGGCCAGTCATCAACTGTTTAAGTGTTCAATTATCAATAAGCCAAAGTCTGTGGAAGGCCATAATGGCCCTGCTCTAAGTGGTTCGCTGCTCCCGTAGCTCACCACACTGTCTCTGCCTCTGCTGCCATCTTGGATCTCTCTAGTTCTGCCACTTTTATGAACTCCCTCACAACATACACTGGGATCCTTAACTCTAGATCTGTGAATGTAATTTAATATAACAGTTATCCCCAATGTAGTATAAAATATTCATCTTCTAGAAAGTAATGTAGTGCAGTGTAATATGTGTTAACTACTTGAGGTCATACTGAACCTAGAATTAGGGTAGATGCTAAAACTAATCATCAGAATTTAAAGTAATCAGAAGAGACAGACACTTGCAAACACAGGGAGACACAGATGGCATGTGAGCATCTCCATAAGCAAAGAAATCCCAAGAACTGCCAGCACAAATTAAGAGCAAAACGTAAGGAGGAATCACATGGTTGAGACCCTGATTTGGACTTTTAGTCCGGAGACTCTTAGAAACAAACTTCTGCCTTAGAAAGCTGTCTACCTGTGGTACTTCTGTGGCAGCAGCACTAGGAAACAAAGGCATGCCATTTGCACATTTAATGTCTTTTTCATAAATGGAACCAAAACCGTCATTGTTTTGCATGTCACACTTCTTTTCCAAAAGAGCTCCGATTTACTGAAATTCTATTAATATTTTTGGAAGAAACAAGAAAAAAATAGTCTGTTTGTACTCATTTTTATTAAACAAATAAGGCTGGTAGTGGAACACTTTTTTTATTTAATGCATAAACATATTAACTCTCTTTATTGGAGAAATGGTATATATTGGTGAATATGGTCAATGGTCACATCTATGAGTTAATTCTTTAAAAATTAGAACCAATAATTAGGAAGAGTCTAAGCTTCTTCATTACATTGTGAAGTGTCTTGTGTAGTCATATTCTATTGTTGGAATGACCGCTTGTACAAATTTCAAGAAAATTAGAAGATACCTAAAAGTCTTCAGCTAAGGAAAATACAATATTGAAATAGTTCAACTTTATTAAGCAATAATTATTATAATTTCACCCTAATAGAAAAAATTTTAAGACAAAAATCTTAAAAAATATTCATAAAACTCACTCATACATAACTTTCTATTGATTCACTTCCAGCTGTCTATTAAGTGTTTGCTCCAATACCATTTAATATCTTGAGGTTGAAACTTTTTTTTAAGAGCTTATATAACCTGAAAAAAAAAACCAAACTCAATGTGGTGAGTCCTAGTAACCCTTCAGGACAGAGCAAAACTCTTGTTTCCCAGGCTATACATTTGATGGGAACAGACCACCACATGTTTCTCCAGCTGAGTGGCTGATGGATTCCAACTGTTACTTTTTCAGGTAGCAATCTTAACCAGCTGTGCTACCAGTGTTGCCTACAGGCAGGTTCAATTAGTCTGATGTATAAACAGTAACAAGGCTGCTCAGGTTTAAGTAGAAAATGATCCCTTTACTTTTTTATGATATTACTAGAAGATATGTTGGGAAAAACAAACAGAATGGAGAGAATGATGCAAAAGCAAAAAAAAAAAATTATAATGTATAAAATCTTACTAGACTGACTGTAGTATACTTTATGTACTGGTCAAACCATCTATTACATTGGACTGTAATAAAATTCTAAATTTTTTCTATATTTTCCACTGCTCTTAGGAACATGAAGATCTTGTTATTGTAAACTATACACAAGTGGAGGAAAACTAGCTGTTCACCTAAGTTCTTAGTTTTTTTCAGTATCAAATCAGAAGAAATTTCTCTAAAGGAAGAGACTATAATAACCTAACTAATAAATTCTCTTCCTTTAGAGGTACTGTAGGTTTGGTACCAGACCCCTGTAATAGAATAGCAAAGTGAGTCATGCACCTTTTATTACTTTCCCCAGTGCATTTAAGGGAGTTCTGGTGGCCCAGTGGTAAGAAGCCGCACTGCAGTCCCAATTGTATGCAGTTTGAATCCACCAGCTACTCTTCAGGTGAAGGATAGGCACTCTCTTCCCATGCAATTAACTGCCTCTGGAAACCCATTGGAGGGTCAGCTATGGGTCAGTTGTGACTCAGAGGCACACAACAGACATCAACAAAACAACACTGCATTTAAAAGTTATACTTTAGGCTAAGCAGGAGTAATACTTTTTAATTAAGATGAATTCGGTTTCAGACCTCTGAATGACACAACCTAACTTTACTTTGCTGTGGAAAAGTAAACAAGTTATATGTTAATTAAGAAAATACCAAGGAAAACAAACTCTAGTGTTATCTTTTAAATCAGTAGGTTGCCCATTTTTCATCAACTAAGGAACTCCACTGACTTTCCTCTCCATCAAGAACAAAGGATTAATACTAACCTATTCACACACTCTTAATTATTTCTATCCCTAAGACAACAGGCAAATGCATTTTGCAAACTGTTAATGAAAAGTGCGTTAAATCGAGATTCTGCAAAACAAAACTGGAATATATATAAAATCATACACTAATGATGAGCAAGGCATAACTGTCATAATTTCTCAAATAAACTAGACTCCCACTAGGATTTCCAAATATAAGAGCCTTAAACACATTACGTATTAGATATTATCCTTAAGTTCACACTAAATTTTCCTGGTAGAAAAAAAAATTCTAAGAGCCAATGAGTCACCAAACACACAGATCCACAGGCAAGGATACATATGAACACCAAGCTCGCCCCCTCCTTCTGCAACGGTTTCAATTATTTTCTTCATCACTTCAGCATGTCTAAAAGCAGAAGAATAAATGCTATTTAGTGTTGATCAACTAAATCAGAACAGTCTGAAAAGCACATTTTTGCTATACAATAATCTACATTTTAGTGAATTAATTTCTAACACGTTAATTTTACTGCAAATTATACCCTCCTGGCACCTGCACTAAGTCATAAGTCAGATTACGAATCTATGTAGGCCATTTTATGGGGTCTGGAGGTAATTTAGGAACAAGCAGAAAACCTAGGGAAGTCACTATGGACAGATGGGATTAGTCAGTGTACCTGTGAGAACCAGGGAGTCTGACGATGGAAAGTAGAGGAAAGGATACCATGCCAAGGGAATGAATGCTGGGCAATGGCTACCTTCTCTGAGAAACAATCTTTGACCAAACAAGTTCAAAAAGGCATGTGGTAACAGAGAGACCTAAAATCATGGGACTTAGACTGTTTTAATTATTTAGAAAAAAAAGCCAAAGTTGAGCAGTTAAAAGAAAAATTAACTGGTCAAAGGCAAGAAATACCTATTTTTTATCTTTGCTCTAATGGGTATTACAAAATCTAACTCTATTTGGAAGTTTTTGCTTTATATAAAGGTATTTATCTTAAAATTTTATCTGACTGATCAATCTTTATATGGCTAATTGGTATATACTCCTGTGCTACAAAAATTATTAACACCAAGGTAACTGGGCAAAATATAAAATAAATAAACAACTTCGTACATAGAAAAAAGGCTAAAATAATGCCCCTCAAATTGTTAATAATATAACTTGAAGACAGGGACAGTCAACTTAGAAAATGCATTAACACTGAGGATCTGAAACATACTCTCAACTGGGTCAAAGGAAGGTCTAAAATGTTTATAGTTTCATATAGACTTTTAGAAAAATCCAAATTCCATCCCATAATAGTCATGTTTATTGATGAAAATGTTTAAAATTAATTATAAGGACGTGTCTCTTTTCCTCAACCCTACAGACTTTTAAACCTCTAAAAGAGACAAATTTCAATCTGATAAGCAGAATCCTACAACTTCAAACCACAAGAGGAACTAAGAGAAGAAAAGTTCTCAAGTATCAAATGCTTCTAAATTATAATGGAAAATTCAAAATTAAAACTAATGAACAGTGAATTATTCTTTACAGTTAGCAATAGTCCCAAAACATAAACTGAAATCATGAACTAAGCTTTCTATAAAGTAAAATTTGGAAATATAGAGACTATATTAAGTGAGAAGAAAATAGTAAAGGAATTTCTGGTGTATGTGTGTTCGGTTTTGTTTTGTTTTTTCAACAAAAAATAAAACACCAAAAACAACAGAAAAGGGAAGGGAACGGAATGCATCATCTGTCAATGGAATACTAAGGTTATAATCTGAAAAAATTACCATTACGTTACTAGTACTTTTCAGTAGTTTGTGAAAATTAGCTATTAAAAATCATTAACCCAAGGAATAAGAATGCAACACCAATTTTACAAGGCAAGTTCTGACTAAATCCTACATATAGGCTCAAACTCATCTAATTGTACCATTCATACTGGCAAAAGAAATTCCCAAAGCAATGTGCATTTCCAAACAAAGCAAAACTAATGCACGTCTTAAACTTTACAATTATCCTAAGCTTTCAAATTAGGCATTCTTTCAGAATGAACACAAATATACATTCAAGCTAGAGAAAATCACATCGAAGTAATCAATATTTTTTAACCTAAAATAGAGTCTTCCAAATTATTCTTGAAAAACAAGGGTACAATTGCATTACCTAGTCTGTAAATAAGACACATTCTTAATAAACTAAAAATAACTTAATGATTTCCCTAACTCCTTTTTTTTATTTATTTAATGCTAATTTCTAAGGAAGATAGAAAAAAATTATTTGGTCATTAAGTTAATATTTTCTGTTGGGATATAATGTTTATATTTAATAATCCTACTAAATGGATAATACATACACAAACAAATACACACAAATTATAAACACACCTGCATGGGTGAACTGAACACATTGGAGGTGGTGGAAGATGAGGGTGATTTTCAATGGTCACTGTTTTCTTTACATGATCTTGACTGATGTCTTCATACATGTGATCAACTGTTAAAGGCTGTCTTTGCTGAAAGTATTAAAAATACTTTGAAATTACTGTTAAGAAACTGTTAGCCTAGAATGTGTATAAAATCACTGTGTATAATCTTTTTTATTCACTTTGTCTCCATGCCCTTTCATAAGCAACTGAGAATCGAAAGATTATCTGGGAAGAAGTTTCTAATCATTTGTATCAGTCAAGACAAAGTTGGGCTTACTGCCACTGATTTGGCTCTGACTCACAGAGCCTCTCTCTCCACTGGGTCCGTCAATCCTAACTAGAGGAGATACTCATCTTTCCCCAAGGAGCCACTGGTGGATTCAAACCACCAGAGATTCAAAATCTTTGAGTTAGTGGCACAACATCACCACAGGTTATGCCAACCTAAGTTCTATATTCAGTCTATACGGCATTAACCACCACCATATGTAAGATCCCACAAAAAGCAGGTTCATGGCTGTCTAAATATTCTGATTCACACTTACAGACCTAAGAATGTAGGTTTGAGTTATTTTTACTTCAACTATTCTATTTTACACTTAAACAAATGAGTGAAAAAAATTTATGTCTTAAAGGGAAAAAATACATGACACAATCATACACAAATGTCCACATGTATAAGGAACGTAAAGGGGGGAGGGGAAGAAAAAAAAAAAAACACCCCACCAAACCTTAACACAAGCCAGGTTCAATACATTCTAGTTTGAGGGGATAAAATGAGAGGCCAAGGAACAGACATGTAATAGACTATTTCAATTTCAGTATTATCATCATTACAAAGATCAATTTCATTTCTGTATGATATGAAGTTTGGGATTAATCATGAAATTGAGAAACAAGTGATTTCTGAAGTTTGAAAAAACATAATATACCTGAAAAGACAAAATCAAATCCAATGATTTAAAATATAAATCCTTTTCTTTTTTACCTCATCATAGCCAAACAACCATAGTCGTGGTGTCTGGTAATATTTATCATAAGTGATGTAAAGGTCGTAAGTTCTGGTTTGTAAAATAGCATCTTCACCCGCAACATCAGTTTTAGTTTTACAAGCTTCTATTATTTTTCTTGTGTCTAGGGTAGCCTGGTATAGAACAATGGGACAAAAAAATTCAGAACATTAAAATTAGTATGAATGTGATATTCTACAAAATGTATTAATCTCTCTATTTGTTTACAACTTAAAACTAAAAGGAAAAAACTTATAATCAATGTAAACACATTTATAAAGACTTCTGAAACATCAAAATGTTATTAGGAGGACCACTAACCCCCAAGCCTATTCATTAAAATGAAGAAAATTCCATTTACAAACCTCATCTGTTTCCAACAATCCACTTTCTTCATATTCTAAGAAAGCAAAAAAAGATTAATCAAATTAATTTCTAAGTGAAGTTATATTGCTTCAGAGTATCATTCAAATACTGGGTTTTGTTTGTTTTTAATTGAAGACACTGAATATATATAAGTGAACAAATTTTGTACTTCCAAAACAGCAAAGTCTTTAATAAAACCTAAAGAAAATCAGCATACTTAAGTATTAAAAACTTAAAAGTATTACATAAATTAAGTATTTAATACTAAAGGATTAAATATTACCTCTGGCAATAGCAACGGACAGATTATAGAATCCTTAGTGAATTCACAGTACATATAAGTATTTATAGAAGTAGACGAAATGTGCCTGTTAAAGTGACTTTTACTTTGTTGAAGTCAGTTTTCATTCTAACTGATCTTTCAGCACTATCTGGCAAGATTTCTTTCTTCCTCTCTGGTACATTTTCTTTCCTTGGCATATAAAATAGCTATTTTCCTGGTTTTTCACTCGTCTCACAACTGACTGCTCCTTCCCCGTCTCCTGTGCTTGTTTTACTTTTCTATTCATACAGCTATTTCTTTTTCTTTGACACTAATCTGGAATAGCTAATGGACATCACCAACACTATTATGTTCAAAACTGAGCATCTGATTCTACCTTCAACATTATTCCGGCTTATCATTTTCCTGTCTTAGTTAATGACATTGAAAACTGACTCCAAATCTGACTGTTAATGTCTGATACCCAATCCTGCAGCAAATCCTTTGGTTCTACCCTCACAAAATGCCCCAAATGTGACTATTTCTCTTCAATTCTAATGCTATCATCCTTGTGGAAGAAATTTATTTCTTACCTAGACTATCACAATAGCCCAATTATTCTTCCACTTCCCTTCCAATCTATTTGTACCACAATCAAAGTAATTCTATTAAAATGCTAAATCCTGCCAGTCTTCAACTTTAAAAACCTCTTAATGGTTTTGCATCTTACTCAACTTAAAGCTAGGACTCTACAACATTCAGCCCCTGTTCATCTCACTTCTTACTCCTCAGCACTCATCTTATTCTAGACATGTAGGATCCTTTTGGCATTTTATGTGAATCACCTCAGGGTTTTGAACTTTCCTCTAAGCTATACAAATAGTTACTTAATAATTCCTGTGCTCTACTCAACGATGCTTCTCTGACCAATATATTTAAAAAACAGTTAACAGTCACCTCTATACCAGATTTTTCAACTCCTTTTCCTAACACTATCTAATATGTTATATACTTAGATTAGCTCATCTATTGTTTGTATTTTCCTTTCCTAGTGTAAACCCCATCACAGCATATCTAAGGCTCTGTCTTCAGCACCATGAACAGTCAATGACATCTGCTCAATAAATATTTGTTGAATAAAGGATGGAGATTAACTGAGTTAAATTAAACACACATCAGAATATTTTTTGAGCAAAATTTCATGGAAAGTGATTCTTTCCTTATCCTATCTAAGGGAAACATAGAAACATACTTAAGTTTGTCAGAGATGGAAGAGAGTCCAACAGCCTATAATCTAAAAATGGTGCTTTGTCCATAGGATTATCCCTATCCTCCCCGTGAGCTTGATATAACATTAACCTAATGATGTTAGTTTGAGGACTAAGGCATGCCTGATTCAGACCATGGTCTTTTCAATCACTTGCTATGCTTCTGAGAGCTAGATAAAGAATGGCATCTTAAAAGACAGTCAGAGTGCTCCTTGGAGGCAATGATGATGAAGCTCCATCTCACATATTTTGGGCTGTAGGTAGGAGAGGATAGTCTTTGGAGAAGGACATCACACTTGGAAAAGGGGGACAGCGAAGGACAAATCCTTGATGAGCTTGACATAGCAACTGCAGCAATGAGTTTGAGTGTCACAGAGATTGTGAGGTTGGCACAGGACAGGACGGGGTTCAGATATGTTGTTGATAGGTTGCTTTAAGTTGTACTTGACTTGATGGTTCCTAACAATAATGTCATTCTAACTTGGACAAATGAGTGGCATTCACAGGAGGAGAGAATACAGAACGAGTATTGGTTCAAGAAGGTAATAAATTTTGTTTCTGACAGCTTTGAGACAGTGAAAATGGACAAGCAGCTCTGAAGCTGAAGAGACATGATCTGAAGTTTTAGATATACAAGTTCTAAGAAGTATCTCAGATTGTTTTGAGCAATTTTGATTAGAAGTAACCAAAGCAATTAAGCAATTCTGCCTACTCACATGTTTTCAGAAATAGGAATTTACCATGAAAATTGTAAAAGGAGCAGATTTAACGCAGGGGTGGCTGAGTTTGACTTAACCTGCTTCATAAAGGGCAACTGTACTGATCAAGAATACCATAGTGCCACACAAATCACTACCATGGTCAAATATGCCTAATATGCCTGCAACTCTTCATGCTCCTGCACCTAATGCTACAAATCATTGGGTCCAATGTTTGTTGCAACTTGACTGAGGCTTTAACTGACAGTTGTGGAGCTGATTAGGGAAATAGGCTGGAGATTGAGGGAGGCAAATATCACACAATGCAAGTTCAGATTTAGCCCAGCAGTCCTAAACCAGATTAGCAAGGCACAATATTAGCTCAGCACAAATAAACCTCTGATTTCTTCAATTGCCACACAAACTTTATTTCAAAGCAGTTGCAAGTCAGCTTTTCATTCACTTATCCAGCAAGCAAAATCTTTAACTGTGGCTCCATCTCCAAGGTTCCTTTGGTTATATCTTGCCAAAGTTACTTCACAGTACTATCATAGTCTTTTCACCCTTTCTCCACCATCATCTCTCACATTATTTTCACAGTGCCCCATAGTGTGGAAAGCATTCTTATAATGGTCCCACAGCTACTGATGATTTGCAAGACCATGGGTCCACAGTTAAGTCAGCTGGAGACCATGCCTTCAACAGGGGTTAACACAATAGCTAAAAAAGCCTATTTCCAAAGTTCTGATACCACAAAAATAAAGACAAAAATCATACAATTTCAGAACAGATATATAATAGCTTAGTTTCACAACAACTTGCAAGGAATTTGGAAACAGAACTAAAAGATAGCTTTACTCAAGGCTACTCTGGCTTATAAATAAGCTAGGCTGTCAACATTTCATTCGCAACTGTTAGTCCACCACTTGTCAAGAGAAGTGCATGTATCATCTCTAATTACCATCACTTTCTAATTCTATATGCTACAAAACAGCTCTGACTTAATTATATAGTCTGGGATTCAGCCATTTTATATGTTTTTGTTGTTGTTAGGTGCCATTGAGTCTTAGAGAACCCATAGCAACTCTATGAACGAAAGACCTGAACACCTATATAACTTTCATCATTTCTCCATGTTCATAGTTTCTGGAGGTAAGCTATTTTGGAAGTGGATGCCACTCTTGCTTCCAAGCTTGTTTTAATTGGGAAGCTCCATCAAACACTGTCCACCATGGGTAACCATTATTACATATGACACATCAGTGTCACTGTGGTTAGCATCATAGCAACCATGAGTCACCTCTATACAGCAAATGGACAGAGACCAGTGCTGTATCACTTAGAAGAATGTCTGACCCGAAAACAATTAAAACCAGGCCACAGGCCAGAGGGCAAATACAATCAACTCACACCCAACATCCCACCTTAACCAAACCAGAAATCCAATCTTACTGTCTTCAAATTTTCTTCCTTTCTCCAATAGTTAACTATCTTTCTTCCTCTATGTATTTGTGTTTAAACAAATTCATGCTTAAACTTTTATGGAGAATACGCTACAATTCATGCACCACTTTTTCTGTTGCATGAATTTCAATGTCAGATCACAATTTGCCAGTTTTATGAGAAAAGCCATGAGAAAAATTAAAATCCAACACTGTAAAGCAGGGGGCAATATATGACATTTCATTAGACAGTAAATGAAAATAGTTCAGAAATAAGGAAAAAAATTCAGTGTCACAGAAACCAAAGGGAAAAAAGAGAAATTTACTCAGACCAGATATAGATATGCTTGAGAAGAATGGACTGACTTAACAGAGATGCAACCCTAGTGATAGCAGTATTTCACATGCTTTTATATACCTGAGGTTTCTATTAGTAAAATAGGAAACTATTAATAGCTGTGTACTCACAACCAGTATGATTTTGTTCTTAGTGCCCTGGACATCAATCTTCTGAAGCAACAATCCACTAATGCAATGGTTCTCTATACCTTGCAAGCAATGTCAGAATGCCAGAAAAGAGGAGATTCTATACAGTTGAGAAAAAAAAATCCCATAAAGAAATACAATCTAAGGGCGCTGGAAGAGGATACCAAAAAAGGAGAAAAACAAAATCAAATCACATGAGCAAATGCTATTATAATCTGAAGAAACTGGCTTTAGAAGTAGCATAATAATCTGTATTTTATTTGCTGCTTTATCCAGAATTATAAATTTATTTTTCCTAGTATATATACTGTTGTCAATACTGTAATCCATTAGGTCCAAGATCAACGTTTATTTTGCACTGATTTAAAAAAAAAAAACCAAAACAAAACAAAGTCCTCTCTCTAGTTTGCTAAATGTTAATATTTAGAACTCAGTGGACTAGAATTCCTTATCCACATTAGAAATTCTGCCAGAAAAATAATGCAATGGATTAAAGCAAGTCTAGAAGACAGGTACCTTCCATATCTGCAGCTTCTCCTTCATCATCATCATCTTCTTCTCCCTCACACACAGCTGAGCAATCTTGGAGTTTTATACTGTCCTTTGAAATGAATTATATTTAAAGTCATTTAAGTAAATTCATTAGTTCAAACAATGAACACTCATGTGCTAGCACAGTACTAACCCCTGTAAAAACTAAGTGACAACATACTTCTTATTCTCAAGGAACTCTACAGGGATGGCAGGCTCACTAACTAATTATTAAAACCAACTGCTAAAAAGCAAAAACGCAACAACTACAAAACCAAATTCAAATTCTAAGTGCTGTGAATGAAAAAGTAAAAGTATAGAAAGAAACCCTAAGAGTAAAATAAGCTAATTAAAAAATTATCAATTCCGGGTAAGAAAAACTATTATTTTTATTTAACCAATTCATTAGTTTCAGATATTCAGTTCAAAGTTTTCTTAACTTACCCGAGGAAAAGATATATTTGCAAATCATGATATAGCTATCACTTAAAGCTGCTGAGCTGCAACTTACTCACAGCTGACCCTTGAGCGGGTTTTCAAAGGCTGTATATTGTACAAGAGGAAACTGTCCATCTTTCTCATATAGAGCAGCTAGTGGATTCAAATCCGCTCTCTTTGGATCGGCCTTGCAAATTCCTACCCACCAGACTACCCTAATATATTTGTAATTTGAAATAAATTCATTATTATTATTTTAAATTCTAAACTAAACTTTATCATCTAAATTTTTAAAAATATACCCAGATTGAATCAAGCAAAAGTTTATCAAACATTACAACAAGTGGTACAAAGATTAAGAAGATGATTGCTAATGTAAAGGTCAGAAGTTCGAAATCCTTAGCTGCTTTGTGAAAAGATCTGGTGAGTTTCTCTGATATACAATGCAGAAAGCCCAATGGGATAGTTGTACTCTGTCACACAGAGTCACTGTGAGACGGAATCAGCATATTAACACATTAGACATGACAGCTATTTTAACACATAGAATACCAGTTCCATTTCCCAACATTACCTATACAATGAAAGAATAATGTTAACCAATGGCCAGCTTATGATACAGTTATCATCTTACTAATAGTAAAAATCAATATTCTGAAAATTTGATGTCAAGAAATTTAGTCAATAAATTGAGTATCTGGTTCCACCTAATACAGTTTTTTTAGGGATGATTCTATTTTTTCACTATAGATTTAAATCTCAGTCATCATTATTATAATCAAAACATGAAACTATAAAGACTATCAGGATGTAGTATATTATTAGATAAGCCAATCTAGCACACTCATCATTAAAAGAAGTTTTAATCATGTTGTTGATATTCACACTTGATCCTAACAGTATACTAAATACAACTACACTAGACATCAATAAGAATGATTAACACTTGAATCCAGATAGTAAGCATTCTAAGTAACAAATTACAGTAAATAACGTACATTCTATATTAAATTGGAAGTCTCTTCTCTCTTCCTTGCCATCAAGTTAAAATCAACACACAGACGCCCTATAAAAATTATTCAGATTAAATCATCTTGCAGCAGGACATGACACTGTTAAGTGGAATGCAAAGTACCATATTCACTATTACCCCATTTACTTGAATTAAGTAAAATCTGTCAAAAATACAAAGTTACCCACACTACTCCTGCTTCTATTTATCACTCACAACAGGTGCATACACATTAAATGGCCTTGATGATGACACAAATAAATATAAAACACATTAAATGAGAAACCAAGAAATCAGTGATAGAATGAAGACAGGGAAGTAGTAAAGTTGCCTGAGTGATTTCTCCTCTAAAACAGTGGAATTTCAAAAGGTTGCATTCTCTCAGGTTAGCGAACTGAACCATAACCCTAACAAACAAAATTCTACAGTGCAATAAAACAACATAACAAAAACCCCCAACTCATTCTGGTGTCTAAAACTTTCTGTTAAGCTCCAGTTAACAATCTCAAAATACTTGGATGACAAAAATAGAGAAATAACTTAAAACAAAAACCATTGTAGGCAATGTGTCATAAAGACAACAGGGAAGTGCTCGCTTCGGCAGCACATATACTAAAATTGGAACGATACAGAGAAGATTAGCATGGCCCCTAAAAAAAAAAAAAAAAGACAACAGGGAAGCAATTATCTCATTTAGATATTCTATCCTGTATGAGATGTGACTGTTAACGAAACAATTTTAAGGAAGAAGAGAATATGTGTATTATTATGCCAAATAATTTCAAACAAATAAGATGAAAGGCAACTGCAACTGTTCTGTCAATAACTGAAAATCTTGTTTAATGCACATATCCTAGATAAACCAAGAACTTCCAAGCAAAAATATACTGCCTAACTATGTGTTTCACACTCGCCTTAAAATAAAACATACAATAAAAAAGAACTAGTTTAGCTTCTACTTATTCAAAAAGCCATGATTCTAAAGGAAATTAAGTTCATGTTTACTTTTAAAGTCTCAAAAACTGAAAAGTCAAATGTTAGGTACTAATAATGATCAGCTGCTATCATAATAGGTAAACTAAAAATTCTAAACATGAGTATCTTAATAATAACAACATATACTGATTAACATGAGAGAAAAGTGACAGAAGAAATTATTTAAGGAGCTAGACTATACGGCAAAGAATGTAGCATCAGAATCAAAGGAAGACTCATAAACAATCTGCACAATATAGACTATGCCAACTTGCTTCCTGAAAGTGAGTAGGATCTGAAATGCCACAGATTATATCTCAGTATCAAGAAGACTGCAGCCTTCAATATAGATTAAAGCTCAACATCAAGAAAACAAAGATTCTCACCACTAGGTCAATTGGCAGCATCAGTGTGGATGGTGAAGAGATTGAGACAGTTATCAGTTTTAGTTTTTCAGTTTACTTGGTTCCACAGTCAACACTCTTGGTAACAGCAGCCAGGAAATCAAGAGACTAATTGCATTGGGAAAGTCAGCTATGAGGGACCTCTCAAGAGTACTGAAGAGCAACGATGTCAGGCTGGAGAATAAGGTGTGCCTGATCCAGGCCATAGTCTTCGCAATTACATGCTATGCATAAAGTTGGACAGTGACTAGGGATGAAAGAGAACTGATGCCTTTGAGATGTGGTGCTGAAGAAGAGTGTTGAATACACATAGACTGCTAGGAGAACAAACAGGTTTGTTCTTGAGACCGTGAAGCCGGAATACTCCTTGGAGTAAAGGATTCTGAAGCTTCGTCTGACATACTTTGGGCATGTTGCGAGGGACAACATGTTTGGAAGACTGGAGGGGTGGTGCAGGAGAGGAAGACCTTCGAGATGGATCGATTCTGTGAGTGGAGTGGTGGAAATGAGTGTCGGAGATGGTGAGGTTGGTGCAGGATAGAGCATGTTAGGGCTCTTCTATATAGGGTCGCTATGAGTTGCAAGCGACTCGATGGCACATAACAACAACAACAAAAGCAAGATGACAAAAATCCTCACCAGTAGGACAATAGGCAAAATCAAGATAAATGGATAAGAAACAGAAATTATCAAATATTTCATCTTACTTTGATCCACAATCAACATCCCTGGAACCTACCTATACTGACACAAACCGAAACTGAACACCTGGACAGACCCCTTACAAAAGAGGACACTGAAAATAAAACAATTTCAGCCAAAAAAAATTCCTGGACCAGATGGTTTTTACAAGTCAATTTTATCAAACACTCAAAGAAGAACTGTCACCAATTCTACATATACTATTTCAGAAAATATAAGAAGATGGAATTCTCCCAGACTCATTCTATGAAGCAAATACATCCTTGATACCAAAGCCAGGAAAGGACACCACCAAAATAGAAAAATATAGGCCAGTATCTCTTATGAACACAGATGCAAAAATCCTGAATAAAATACTGGCCAAAAGAATCCAACGATACAGCAAAGAAATAATTCACCATAACCAAGTGAGATTCGTTAACAGGTATGCAAGGATGGTTCAACATAAAAACAAACAAACAAACTCAAACCCCAATCAGCATAATTCATCACATTAACAAAGTAAAGAACATGAACCATATCATCCTATCAATTGATGCAGAAAAGGCCTTTGACAAAATCCAACACCCTTTTCTGATTAAAATACTTAACAAAACAGGATTAGAGGGGAATTTCTTCCAACATAGTAAAAGTATACACCCAACATTGTTCTGAATGGAGAGAGATTAAAGGCATTCCCTTTGAGAACAGGAACTAGGCAAGGATGCCCACTATCACTTCTCTTATTAAATACTGTATTGAAGTCTTAATGACAGCAATAAGACAAGAGAAAGAAAAAAGAGGTATCCAAATTGGCAAAGAGGAGGTAAAATGATCTATGAAGATGATACAATAGTATACTTAAAAAACCATAAAGGCTCAGCAAGAAAACTACTGGACATAGTTGACCAATTCAGCAAAGTGGCAGGATATAAGATCAACATACAAAAATCAGTTGGATTTGTCAACAATGACGAAGAGAATACAGAACTGGAGCGAAGAAAAACAAGACCCTCCACAAGAGCTAACCACAAGATTAAATACTCTGGAGTAAATCTAACCAGAAGCACAACGGATCTATTCAAAGAAAATTACAAAACATTACTATAGACACAAAAAGAGACCTTGAGAAGTGGAAAAATATCCCTTGCTCATGGATACGAAGACTCAATATTGTGAAAATGGCAATACTACCAAAGGCAATTTACACGCCCAATGCAGTCCCAATAAAAATACCAATCCCATTCTTCAACAAGATGGAAAATGCAATCTCCAGTTTCAATTGGAATGGAAAGAAGCCCCAAATAAGCAAAGCACTCCTTAAAAAGAGAATCAAGGTAGGAGGGATCTCACTCCCTGATTTCAAATCCTACTACCCTGTTGTGGTGGTCAAGACAGCGTGGTACTAGTACAATAACAGACACATAGATCAATCGAATAGAATTGAGAATCTGGAAATCAGCCCATCTACCTATGGTCAACTGATTTTTCACAAGGAGATGAAATTAGTTAAGTGGGGAAACAATAGCCTTTTTAACAAATGGTGCTGGCAAAATTGGAAAACTATCTGCAGAAAATTCAAGCAAGATCCACCCCTCACTCCATACACAAAACCCAAAGTGGATCATGGACCTAGGACTAAAACCAAATCTATAAATAGAATCTTCATTAAAGAAAAGCTTGGAAGAACTCTAGAAGTCCTAATCCACAACATAAACAGTCTACCAAGCATCCTGGAAAATCTACAACCAGGAGAGGATAAAATAGATGAATGGGACCTTCTAAGAATCAAATCCCTATGTGCATCCAAAAACTTCTCCATCAAGGTAAAAAGGGAAGCCACAGACTAGGAAAAAGTATTTGGTAATGACATGTCAGATAAAGGCTTTATATCTAGAATTTATAAACTGCTCAAGCACTACAACAAGATAAACAATCCAACTGAAAAATGGGCATAGGATATAAACAGACACTTCACCAAAGAAGACACTTAGATGGCCAACAAACATAAAGAAATCTTCAAAAGCCCTAGCTCTAAGAGAGATGCAAATCAAAACAAATATGAAACATCATCTCACCCCAGTAAAAATAGCAAAATTTAACAGAACCGCAAAGAACAAAAGCTGGCGAGATTGCAGAGGAACTGAAACCCTTATTCACTGTTGGTGGGAGTGTAAAATGGTGCAACCACTACGGAAGGCAGTATGGTGCTTTCTCAAAAAGTTGCAAATAGAAATACCATTTGACCCAGCAATTCCACTACTAAGAATATACCCCAAAGAAACCATAACCGCCACCCAAGCAGATTTACGCATACTCATGTTTACTGCAGCTTTGTTCACAACAGCAAAGGGTTAGAAACAACCTAAGTGCCCATCAACAAACGAATGGATAGAGACGCTGTGGTATAGTCACACAATGGAATACTACGCTGCATTGAAAAACAAGGAACTCATGAAATATTATTCAAAATGGGTGACCCTGGAGGACATTATGCTGAGTGCAATTTATCAGTCAGAAAAGGACAAATACTGCATAGTGCCACCGTTGTAAAATGGGACTGACACTGGGGTTTGGGGAGACTGAGAAAGATGGTATGAATTATGTATACTTCATTGAAATAGATGAGGGTGAGAACTATTTAAGAGATATATGATTAGGTATTATTGTCATGACAGGAGTCCAGAACGAAGGCTGCATAGTGGAGTGGACTTGGAAGGAGGGATTGTATAACAATGAAAGAATTTTTCTTTTACTTTTCAAAATGAAGGCTACATAGTTGAGTGGACTTAAAGGGAGGGATTATATAACAATGAAAAGAATTTTACTTTCCAAAGAGAAGAGTGAAAGGGGGTGGGGGGGCTGGAAAGTTGTTGAAAAGTGTTAACAAGGAACGAAAAGAAATCCAAAGTCTCTGTAGACTTTTATTAAAGTTAATAATAGGGGGGAAAAGACAATGCACTGGTAAAGTCACCTGTCAGGGACATCTCCAAAGTGCTGAAGAACAATGAGGTATGAAGTCTAAGGTGTACCATGATCTTTTCAATTATGTGATTATGCAGCTAAATGTTGGGGAATGAATAAATGACAGAAGACTCATCAATGCCTTTGAGTTGGAGAAGAGTGTTGAATATCCATGAACTGCTAAAAGGAAAAACAAATAAGTCTTGGAAAATGTGCAGTCAAGTTTGGAGGCAAAATAGTGAAACTCTGGGAATGTTGTTAAAAGGGGCCAGTCCTTGGAAAAGGACATCATGCTTAGAAAGGTGGAGGGTTAATGAAAGAGGAAAAGGCCCTTAAGAAGATGGACTTAGACAGTGCCTGTAATGGTGGGCTTTAGTATGTCAGAGATGGGGAGAAGGGCAGGACGGTATTGGGTAGGACAGGGTTCAGATCCATTGCTCACAGGGTTAGTATGGGTCAAATTCAACTTGAGTCCACTTAGCAACAACAAGTGAACAACAAGTGGCGAAACTTACCAAAATCTTCCCTTACATATTACCTAGCCAACAACCTTTTAAGAAATTTACTACACTGAAAAAAAACAAAACAAAACAAACTCCATTTTGCTAGCAACTAAATTGTTTCTCCCAAAAAATATGTAAATACTAAATGAGTTTTATTTGTTACACTAAAAGGGCTGTACTGTTTGTTATGTGCTGTTGAGTCAAAACTGACTCAGCTGACCTTCCAGTCGGTGTTCAGAGGCCGTAAGGGGGCACAGAAAAAGAGTGCCCACCCCTCTCTTTCAGAGAAACTTGTAGATTTAAACTGTGTACCTTTGAGAGTGTGTATTAATCGCCTTTTTTCCCCTTTAATATAAAAGAGCAAATAAGCACAGACAGAGGGAATCTACAGAAACAAGATCATAGGATAGTCAAGGGCTTTCAACTAGAGATGAAGAGAAAAATTTTTCTGATAAGAGATGTTGTTGTTAGGTACTATCAAGCTGTATAAGACTCATAGAGACCCTATAAATGGCTCTGGACCATGCCTATCCTTTGTCATTCTCACCATCTTTGACATACTTGAGCCTACTACTACAGTCATTGTGTAAATCCATCTCATCTTGGGTCTTCCTCCCTTATACTGGCCCTCCACCTTTCCTAGAATGATAACCTTCTCTAAGGACTGGTCCTTCCTAACAATATGCCCAAAATATGTGGTGAGATGGAGTTTCACCATCCTTGTCTGCAAGGAGCACCCTGGAGAGTACACTTTCTCCAGTATGGACCTTTTGTTCTCTTGACAGTCTACAGGATATTCAATACTCTTCTCAATTACCACAGCTGAAAGGCACTGATTCTTCTTCTGTCATCCTCAATCACTGTTCAACTTTCAGGTACATAACAAGTAACTGAAAAGGCCATTGATTTGGAACAGGTACACCTTAAGTCTTTAAACTGATATCTTGTTTTTCAGTATTCTGGAAAGGTCCCTGCCAGATTTTCCCAATGAAATTTGTCTTTTGATTTCATGATTGCTGGTACCAAGAACGTTAGCTGTCAATCTAAGTAAGATGAAATCATTGACAACGTTAGTCTTTCCCCGCTCTATCATGATGGTGCCTACTGGTCCAGATGAGAGGATTTTTGTTTTTGAATGTTGAAATGCAATCTTCATTGAAGGCTGTTGTCCTTTTCCTGATCTTCTGCTTCAAGTCCCTGAATCTGGACTTCTAATCTTTTAATTTAGTCTAGCAAATAAATTCCTTTCTTGTAATGCCACTCACTAAAGATATTCCTATTCTAGCAACTCTCGATAATGAAGGCAATTTCTTATATAATAGTCAGAATTCATTTATTGGCAGAGTTTCTACCACTTAGAATCTGAAGGAAAAAAGTTTTTTCTTTACCACATGACAAATGAAAAAAAGACAGCAGTAAGAAATAGTAATGTTTTGTTATGTTCATGTGGGAAAGTGTGATCATGTGGGAAAGTGTAAGAGTTTGGAAAGAAATAACTAGAACTTAAAACTTGATAATAAAAAACCAGTTTCCATTCAAAAAAGTGATTTTATAACATATTTAACAGTAATTAGGAGAACGAAGCTAGAACTATAGTTAATTAGCCAATACCTTATTTTCCAGTGTAATCTCTTTTACGGCTTCAGTTATTCCCGCAACACCTGTTTAAAATTGAATACAGAGTAATGTAAATTAAGCTATTAAATATTCCCTTTTCCTGATTTTTAAAACCCAAAACCTTCAAGATCATTGCTGTGCAGTCAGAACCAATTCATGAGTTTCTAAGGTTATACATCATTTCTGGGATTGTACAGACTACACTCATTTATCTGACTAAAACAATTTAAAACTCAAAACTAATTGCCACTGAGTCAGAAATCACGCACAGCTGAGCCTCCGTTGGGTTTCCAAGGCTGTCAATTATGAAGAGATTGTCTATCTTTCAGCGCTTCCTCAGGGTTAGCAGTGCAACTCCCTATGAAACTCTGCCATCAAAATTCCCTGGAGCAATACTGTTTGTTGTTATGTGCCATCTAATCAGATAATTCAGTCTCATTTTCAGACCCACCAGCAGGTTTTCAAAGGCTGTAAACCACAGGGGAGAAGACTGCACATCCTTCAGTCTCAGAGCAGCTGGTAGATTCAAACATGTCTTTGGATTTACAGTGTAACTTCTTACCACCATGCCACCTGAGATCCCCGAAGGCAATACAGACAAGACACTTTAAAATACCTAAACTCACAAAGCTTCTGAAATGAAGAAACCAATGCTAGCAGTCAAGGCTAGCAGTATTTTTGCAAATTAATTTTAAGAGGAATAAATCCCAAAGACATCTCTCCAATACCTTAGAAATATAACAATATTGTAGCATGAATTAGCATACTCAATGATTCCTCACTTATTTCATTTTCTTGGTTTAGAGTCTATCAAAGTATATATTTATCCTCAGAAAATGAAGAAATTAAGAGATTATATAACAATTTATCATGAAGTAAGACTGATGTCAAGCAAGGTTGGCTCCACAATTAACACCCATGGTAGCAACAATCTCAGGAAGTCAAAAGATGTGTTGTACTGGGAAAACTTGCTGTCAAGAACCTCTTTAAACCAAAGAGCACATAAAAATACGCCCAAAATACTTTCTCCAGGATGGACCTTTTGTTCTCTCAACAGTCTATAGGATATTCAATACTCTTCTCCATTACCACAGTTGAAAGGCATTAATTTTCAATTGCTTCTTATTCATGTGAAAGTTGAACAATAAATAAGGAAGACCAAAGAAGAACTGATCCTTCTGAAGTATGATGTCGGTGAAGGGCACTGAATATGCCATGGACTACCAAAAAGAGCAGCAGATCTGGCTTAAAGGAAGTGGAACCAGGGTGCTCCTTTGAGGCAAGGGTGGTAAAACATTATCTCACATACTTTAGTAACACTGTCTGGGGAAGTCAGTCTTTGGAAAAAGAGCATGCTGGGGAAGGCGGATTAGCAAAGAGAGCAAGACTGTCAAAACAGATTGCCACAGAGCTTGCAGTACAGAACAGGACAAGGTTTCAATCTGTTGCTTGTAGAGTTATGTGAGTCCCAGCTGACTTGGCAGTAGCTAGAAACATCTGCACTTTATTTAAACCTGCATCAAATTTGTCCAAGCAAGGGATTAGCTTATGTTAACACGTTGCTGCAA
Organism: Elephantulus edwardii; assembly: GCF_000299155.1. Lineage (NCBI taxonomy): Eukaryota > Metazoa > Chordata > Mammalia > Macroscelidea > Macroscelididae > Elephantulus > Elephantulus edwardii. Next base: position 7,086,355 of record NW_006399915.1, read on the forward strand.
ATGACAGCAAATGTGTTTCTAAGCATGGTCAATTTAAAAGTGCACAGCAACGTGTTAATATTGCTATTTAAGGTAACAGTTTCAGAAATTTAGGCTATACAGAGATATTTTCTATTTAGCAGTTTTCACTTCTCAATTAATCCTTATCAACATTAAATACTGTTAAGGTCAGATAGGCAATGAGCTCTACCTTTGAGAAATTAAACAGAACTTTTCACTTTAGTATTTCTACATCTCATTCAATCCATAAAACCACTAGTTACATATGAGGTACTTAGGGTATTAATTTATCCCTATGAATAAATGTCTCTAGATTATTCAGAAGATGATTTGCTTGGCTAATTAGGTGGTGAAAAAGAACTTGAATTCAAATCTGCTCTGTAGATTTGATTCAATGTATTCTCCATTGCACCACCTTCAGTAAACACACAGGAACCTTTTTATCTCAATGAAAATATTAAGCAGGTAGTTGCCTATAGCACTAGCCAGCTAGATAATACTTCTAATTTAAAAATGTGCATGAAAAATCTAGTATGATAATTGGAGCTAAATCACTTTAAAAATGTTGTTGTTGTTATGTGCCGTTGAGTC
>NW_006399915.1:7088424-7118834 GCF_000299155.1 Elephantulus edwardii
TTAAATGTGCCTAAATGAAAGAACGATTATTAATTTCACAAATTAAAAATGTCACAATTCACAGCTTGTGCATAATGCCTTTAACCCTGAAGTTTTTCTAGGAATTATTATATAAGTACAAGCTCCTTTATATCTGTAAAACATAAGTATTAATATATATAACTATTATAAAATGTTTCACTGAATTTTGTAGATTTAAGAGAAAACCTCTTCAATCTATTCAAGATTCTAAGAATATGGTATTATCCCACAGGACTACTGATTGACTAGTGGAAAGGAAGTTTTGATTCCAGTTGCTCGGAGGGATAAGATTGGCAATCTTCTTCCATGTGATTTACAGCCTCTGAAAACCCACTGAAGAGTCAGCTATGAGTTGGTCCTGACTTGACAGTGACAAAGAACAGTAGAATTTCGTAAAATCAGAAAGAAATGGCAAATAAAAAGCTCACATTACTCTAACAAGGGGTAATACACTCAAGAACAAACAGAAAATAAAGAAGGAACAACGCAAAGTATTTGGCCTTTTAATTAAACTGGAAGCTATGTTTTAACTAAATTGGAATACAGCTTAAATCTGAGATTCTAATAATATCCCTTATAAGCAATGCTGTTTGTTGTTGTAATGTGCTACTGACTGGCCTGTAACCCATAGCGACCAATGTACAGCAGCTCTGAAACTTGCCCTGTCTTGAGCCAGTCTCACTAATTCTGGCAAATCAACTACATTGCCCCAGTTACTGTATCAATCCATCTCACCCAGGGTCTTCCTCTCCTGTGCTGTCCCTCTATCCTTCAGGCTGCTCTGAAGGACTTGGCAAACAATAAAGCCCTAAGAACTGATAGAACACCAATTAACATATTTCAACAATTGCTGCCCTGAATGTGCTAACCAACTTGTGCCAAAAAATATAGAGGACAACTACCTGGCAAAAAAAGGTGACCAGAGTGTGGAAATTATCAAACAATATCACTAATATCATACACTAACAAAATCCTGCTGAAGATTATCCAGAAATGACTAGAAAAAACAGTACACTGACAGAGAACTACCAGAAATAAAAGATGGGTTTAGAAGAGGTCATGGCAATAGAGATATTACTGCCAATGTCAGATGGATCTTGGTAGAAAGCAGAGAGTACCAGAAGAATGTCTGTTTCATTTACTATGCAAAGGCATTTGCCTGTGTAGATCACAACAAACTGCGGCTAACCTTGAGGAAAATGGGAATACCAGGACACTTGATTATGCTTATGCAAAGCCTGTACTTGGACCAGGAAGCAGTCTTCAGAACAGAGCAGGGAAACACTGCATGGTTTAAAATCAGGAATGGAGTGTGTCACTGTTTTCATACCTTGTCAATCATATGCAGATCATATCACTCAGGAAGCAGGGCTTTATGAGGAGGAAATGTGGCATCAGGACATTGGAGGAAGGATCAACAACAATCTACATTATGCAGATGATACAATCTTGTTTGCTGATACTCAAGAGGATCTGAAGTGCTTGCTGTAGAAGGTCAAGAACTGTAGTCTTCAATATGGATTGAAGCTCAAAATGAAGAAGACCAAGATTCTCACCATTGGATCAATTGACAACACCATGATATATAGATGAAGAAACTGAGGTTGTTAACAATTACAGGTTGCTCGGCTCCACAATCAATACTCTTGGCACAAGCAGTTAGGAAATCAAGACAAATTGCACTGGGAAAATCTGTTGCCAAGGACCTCTCCAGAGTACTGAAAAGCAACGGTATCAGTCTAGAGACTAAGGTGCACCTAATCCAGGCCATGGATTAGTTAATCCATGGCCAATTACTCGCTATATGTCAGAATAATGTTATGCTGTTTTCCATATGTGAAATGTTAGCCACTGTTAGTAAAACAGACCTATTTTCAGTTGTCAGTCTAATTTTTGTAATAGGTTATCATGTCAATCTAATTTGTACTGACATTTGATTAGCTCTGTGCTTTGTAAATATGCAACTGGATTTTGGGGCTTTGATTACAGAAGAGAATACAACTAGACAACAAAGTAACTCATTAACTTAACACTGGAAAATGCTGTAACTGAAGGCTTCAATCAGTCAACAGATAATTTTATCACAAATACGATGTTTGTATCATCCAGAAAATTAAAGCAAGCAGCTGAATAATTAGGGAGGTAGATGGGGATGAAGACATCTAAACAGCACTACTTAAAGGCGGGTGAAATGATTTATTTTTAAGTTATTTTAATATGTCTGTCTAACTTATTATCTCCTGTAGGTGTTGGCATGGGAACACTCAATTCATTAAGAAGCGAATGAGTTTCATATCAAGAAGTCCAAGTCTTGTTAGAATAGCACAAAGAAAGTTCTGAATCTGTGCCCTTCCTCCAAAAGGAAATAATTGACAGAAGCCCTTATTCAGAGATAGAGAAACAGACCTAAACAGGTACTTTTTTCTGTGAATAGCTTCTTTCTTTTTCATAGTAAGTCTCAACTATGGGCAACAATTTTGCCGGCCACAGAACATTTGGCAATGTCTGGAGGAATTTTTGATTCAGAACTGGGGGCATGGTACTGGCATCAAGTATAGGGAGAAGCTAGAGATACGGTTAACATTGTTCAATGCACAGGACAGCTCCCCAAAGCAAAAACCTCTCTGATCCAACACGTCACCAGTTCCAAGACTGAGAAACCCTATTCTATCTGTACTGCTAAAGACTTACCTCCTCACCTCTACAACTTAAAGAGAGAAAACATGTTTACAGTAATTAGGATTTAAATTCAGAACACATTTCCTTCAGTAAATTTGAGTCATTAAGTGGTAGCTAGCAACGTCTGCATGCACATATACACAACCTTCACTCACTCACTCTCAGCGGTAATCCATAGGGAGTTCACCAGTGCCTCCAAAGCATAAGACAGGTGATCTCCTCCTGTGTGATTTATGACCTCCTAAAAATCCACTGGAGAGTTATTAGACAATGAATTGGTTCTAACTTGACAGCAAAGACTTTGAGGTATTTTGGGGACATAGGATTAAAAAGAAAAATTAGGGTTTGAGAAACTTGCACAAGCCTACACTCAAGAAACACTTGCTGTTAGTTAGGGTGTTCAAGTATTTATTGAATAACTTCATCAAACACAAAGGACACTGAGAATCTGAATATATCTTTATGGAGTTTATAGTGCTTTTAATAATTATTCCATAATTAATTACTAAATATTTTACCTGGTATCTTGTTACATTTTCTGGGAAAAATAAATACCAACACACAAATATTCTATTCTTAAGGAGCTCATAACTCATCAGTGGAATGATATATAAGCAAGGGATTCTAAAGGTGAACAGAATAAACACTCAAGAATTCGGACTTTTTCTTTACTTAAAAATATAAAAAAAGAATATGGATCATATTTTTTAAGCATAAATGAAGTCAGAGGCATTGGAGAAGTGTGGTATACTCCAAGAGCTTTTTTTCTGTTTTATCTTCTTTGGCCAGTATGTCCCTCTGCTTTTTGAGATAAAAAAATGTAATGGGGGGGAAAAAAAACCCTAAAAAAATCCACCCTCCACGTTATGTACCCTGTTTATGGTCATGTTATAAGCTTCCAACAATTCTAACTGAATATATTCTATTCTGTTCTCTTCTTACCTGTGTTGTGGTAAGTATCTACCCATCCTCCATCACCATCATCTTCTTCAATGATTGCTTCCAACTCGTCTGAATACTCCATCTGTTTGCACCGTTTATAACATGGCACTGCAACAAAATGGCAAGTGTACTTACTAGGATGTACCTGCTAACAATTAAGTGCATTAGGAAGAAAGTTTTCCTTCATAAAATTTTACTTTGTAAAGATATTTGCTTCATCAGTATAATCTTTAATATTTTATTTCACTTCCAATCAAAGTGATTAATTTAAGAGTTATGTTTAGCCCAGAGATACTCTGTTATTCAGTCACATTAATCTTTCCCTAAATAGCTTTGTCAGAGACAAGAAAAAGTGCACGACCAGAAGCGCTCAATGTATTCCTTTCCTCTGATGATCTACGACAAACAGCAGGCTGAAGTCAGAGGTGGCATTGCTCAATTCAGGCTTGTGAATAATACTCCCTCTTTTAATGATCTGAACATGTAAGCACCACCTATCATACTCAAGGGTAGTCGAGGTGAGACTTTCAGTTTGCAAGGCTAAAGCGAGTTTCAATAGGCATTTCATAATTTACATTTAAATTCCAGTTATTCACAACTAAAAAAGTATCCTAAAATCTATAAAACAGCTGAATTTTACTCCTTTTCAATATCGGTGCCAAATTCTTCACATAGCAGATGTATCTACTAATATTAGTATCAATAGGTATTATTATTTACAAGCATAAAATTAAGTAATTGTAGGCTATAAGCATTATGATAAAAAAATTATGTTTTTTTAAAATAACTTAATTAATTAAAAGAGCTAGTCTTTGGAAAGGCTATCATGCTTGAAAAGGTAAAAGGTAAGCAAAGAACAGGAAGACCCTCAATGAGATGAACTGACACACTGACTGTGACACTGAGCTCAAAGCTGTCAGAGATGAAGAAAAGATGGCACAGGATAGAACTCAAAGTCACTGTCCATAGGGTCACTATGATTCATAGATGACTTAACAGCACTTAATAACAATGATTAAAAATAAGTCTTAAGCAGAAAAAGCTTAAATTTGAGGTATATTATTTTCCGTTTCATATACTGATTAAATCTAAACAGAAATCAGCATCTTCATTTGTAACTGAATATTTTTCTAGTATTGCTTTCCAATTAAATTCTCAGTACTGCCTGTTTCAAAACATTTCTTTGTTTCTATAATCAATACTTCCATGAACATATAATCAAAATCTTTAGCATGGAGATTTTAGATGTAAAAAGTAGTATCGGTTTCATTTCCCATTAAAAATTTACATCTATGGGTAGGAGGTTGGTGAATCATAAGGTCTCAAAATTTGATGGGTGGAGGAGGGGTGGGTTAAGGAAATGGGAAAGATCCAGTGTGAAAAACAATGTATATGAACTCTGTAAGTAAACCAGTATAAAATAAAAATGATATATAAATTAAATCTAAAGAAAAAGTCAAATGCCTACAGAATTTAAAAGCTTACTTAGAGGAAACTCGGCTTTGTGTTTAGGGTCTTCTTCTTGCAGTTGAATTATTAAATCTTTTTTGGCAAATGGGGAAGCGGAGATAAAAATCAACTAAGTAAATGGAGTGGAGAGTAGGGTGTGGGAACTCTAGTAACAGCAAATTCTGTAAAGCTCAGCTTCAAGAACAAACCAAGACCAAGAAGCATTAAGGTGTTATTTTTTTAAATATTAACTTTATGAAAAATATTCTAAAAAATATATATAGATAAGTCTTACCATTTTTGGTTACCAAAAATTGTTTGCCTGTTGGTAGATATGCCTTTACTTTCAATTCTTCCCCTGTAGCCCTTTGAAAACAGTGAAAAGCACACACAAACAGAGAAGTTAGAAGGCAAGTATGAAACAAAGATAACATAAAGCTTCATAAACCAGGGAAGTATCTGTCCAATAACAAATTTCAGATGACAGAAAGGGCAGGAAAGATGTGGGGATGGAAACAGGGAACCAAGAGAGAAAATAAGAAAACTTTACCCTGAGGGCATTGTAATTAATGTTATGAAACAAAAAGTGTATGAACTGTTGAACAGAAAATTAACTTTCTGTGCAAACTTCCACATAAAGCACAATACAATGTCCAAAATAAAATAAAATCTAAAAAACTAGACCATACTTCTGAGAAAATGGTTTTAGTACTGTTTTTGGAAAGTATGCCATTAAGTGACTGACCCAAGGGTATCCACTGGTTCAGTGCACAGCCAAGTACAACCTGTACACTGAAAGTCAATCTACTAAGACGTGCAAATTGACCTAAGAGAATTTCTATTAAATGTTAGACAAAAAGAGGAGAACAATATAAATAACTTATGCTCATCTTTAAATAAAAAGAAAATGCTGTTCCTTACTAAGCTACTTCCCATTGTATAATCTCATTCATATATAATTCTAAAGTAATATCCATCTTGAAAACAAGAGGCAGGAAAAAACCTGCATTATTATATAACAACGTAAGCTGTTGGCAAGATCCTATTCCTAACACTAAAACTGGAACTAGGAGGGGGGAAAATGTTTCAATCACAAAATGATAATGTCAAGAGTAATAACTAAAAACATGCAATATCGAATATTAAGAAAGTATAAAACTTTAACATGCATTTAAAAAAGACCAAACTCAAACTCACAGAAGACTCTCCAGTGGGTGTTTAGAGGGCATAATAAAATAGCACAGAAGCAGTTGGTGGATTTGAATTGCCAGAGTTTGGCTTGGCAGTGTAACTCCTCAGCCACTACAGCTCTGTTTTTCGTAACTGGTTTTCATATAACTCATTTACATTGTGTTTCAATCATATACACTGTGTTCCATACAATCCCACATTCATATTGTGTTTCATACAATCATTCATATACACTGTATCCCATATAATTACCATTGATCTATGGCTATTGTTAGACCATCTTTAACAAACATTATTTTCACAACCCTAAAAGGAAGAAAGTTTAGAGCTTAAAGAGATCCAGTTGCCTAGGGTCACAAAACCCAAAGCTGGAACAATCAGGATCAAGCCAAGACTCCAAGGCTCCTGCTCTTGAGCACGATTTCCTCTGTGAGAGAGAGCCAGCTGACCCTTTCTGAATTTTCTAGAGTACACCGAAATCTCTCACTAGAACTGGTTAGAACTAGGATTGTACCTGATGGCCATCACAAATACACAGCATAAATTTTGAAGTCAGTTGCTGCTGCCTTTAGCTTTAATTTAAATTTAGACCACAGGTTTTTAACCACAAGATAAAGTCAGGAAGTACTCAATTATCATCTGGGCAGCCTTTTTGGTTTCTGTAGACCACATTCAAGTGTCAAAACAATAAGCATGGCAAATGCCGTAAGTACAGACAGAATAACATTCCATTAGATTGTTTTTTATTGAGCCCCAGCTCATACAAACAAAAGGATGCATGACATTAACTTGTTTCTGGCACTGATTTTAGAATGAATTTTTCCTTAAGACTCAGTAGGCAAGTCAGAAGTGTGGGTACTGAAACAGGATATAACTGAATGCTAAGTACCATAAAATTATTTCAAAATTATTACTTCATAATTGATAAACTAGAACTGTAATCAACCAACATCTGATAAAGGAAAAGGATCTTCCCCTTATACCTCGACTACTATAGTAATTTCATAAATCAAACTAATTAGATAAGGGTTATAATAAAGAAAACTGAGTAGTGTACTTTTCTCATATGAAAATACCAATTTATTTCTTTATTGAAAACAAATTTTATATACTTACTTGACTAGAATAGTTCTAATTTATAAATTAAAAATTAGTAAATATATTTTCAAACAAATAATTTAGAGAAAGAAAAAACTGAACTATCTTTACTAAATCAGGGAGATTTTTGAGAGATGAACTCAATATTAAACATGCAGAAAATATAGTAAAAAGGGCACAAAATAAATGAACTTGATATTTTGACTTTTATTGGACATCTAAAAATCAATGCCCCAGAAAATGAAGATCAACTGATAAAAAGTAGTCATGGTAGATCACAGTTAGAAGACAGTACTAACGCTGGTTTAAAAAATTTAATCATGTATTTGTTGTTGTTATGTACCTTTGAGTAAACTGTGACTCATGGCGATCCTATGCACAATAGCTCCTAACCCTGCCCCATCCTGAGCCAATCTCACAGTCTCTGACACATCTGCCCCCATTACCTCAGTAGTGTGTCAATCCATCTTATCCAGTCTCTCTCTCCTGTGCTGTTCCTCAACCCTTCCAAACATAATGTTCTTTCAAGGGCTGGTCCCTCTTGGTAACATGCCCACAGTATGTGAAACAAGAGTTTCAAAATCCTTGCCTCTGAAGAGCAACCTGGTTTCACCCTTGCCAGGACAAACCTGTTTGTTCTCTTGGGAGTCCATGGTATGTTCAATAATCTTCTCTAGCACTACTACTCAAAGGCATGAATTCTTCCTCTGTCATCCTTACTCATTGTCCAGCTCCGAGATGCATAGCATGTAATTGCTAAGACAGCCTAGATCAGGCACACTATAGACTCTAGATTGACATCACTGCTCTTAGCATTCTGGAGAGGTCCCTGACAGATTTTCCTACTGTAATTTGTCTTTTCATTTCCTGATATTATTAATCAGAACATTAATTTTACAATCTCTGCTCAAAAAATAAAATTTGTATATTTTAACTATAATAAAAAGGTGTTAAAGCAAGCAACCAACCAACCAACCAACCAAACAAACAAACCCCAAATATTAAAGCAACCATATCCAAGCCAGGTGATAATGCCAAACAATTCTAGTTTAATTAAGAGTTCTAACAGCATTATCACTTTTCAGCCACTAGTAGGGGAGGGTGGAGGAACAGCACAAGAGAGGAAGAACTTCAATGAGATGGATGACTGATTCAGTGACTGGGGTAATGGAGGGTAGGTGTTTAAGAGACAATAAGATTGGCACAGGATAAAGCAGGATTTAAGGCTGTTGTGCATAGGGTCACTATGAGTCACAAGCACCTCGATGGCACACTCCACCACCACCACCATATAGGTCATTTTGCCTTAAGTACTCGAAAGCAAAGAAACCACATTTCTTTAAAAACATGATTAATATTGAACATATTTTAAAATATACAAGAACTGTTATTGTTGTTAGGTGGTACTGAGCTGATTATGACTCATAGTGACCCTATGAAGAACAGAGCTGAACCCTGTCCTACCTTTTGCCATCCTCATCATTTCTGGCACACCTGAGCCCAGTTCTGCAGTCAATCCATCTAGTTCAGGGCCTTCTTCTCTTTCTCTGACTTTTCCAAGTATGATATCCCTTTCCAAGGAACAGCATCTCTTATCAACACAGCCCAAGTGAGATAAAGCTTTGTCATCCTTGACTCCAAGGAGCATTCTGCCGGCACTTTCCCCAAAACACATCTGTTTGTTCTTTTGTCAGTCTACGGGAAGTTCTGCACTTTTCTCCAACACCACAGCTCAAAGGCATCAATTCTTCTTCTGTCATCTTTATTCAATGTCCAGCTCTCAGATGCATAACAAGTAACTGAAAAGACAAAGACTAGAACCAGGCACACCTTCATCTTCAAACTGCCACCATTCCATCTCAGTATACTGAACAAGTCTCTGATAAAATGTAGGATGTCTCCTGACTGTTGGTATCAAGAGTGTTCGATTGTAGAGTCCGGAAAGATAAAATAGTTCATAACTTCAATCTTTTCTCTCTCATTTCTAACTTGCCTTTCCTCTAAATAATCAATCCTGATGTTGCTTATTTGTCTAGTGGTAAAGATCTTTGTCTTCTTGATGTTGAAAGTCAATCCATTTTGGAAGACATAGTCTTTGATCTTCTGCATCAAGTGTTTCATCTGCTGAGCTTACAAGAAATGCTAGCTTACGCAACTTACTTTTATTATTTTGTAATCAAAAGAAAAATTAATGGATAAAATGAAAGCCTTATATTTTCTACAGGCATTTATAAGACTTTAACATGATTCTTTTAAATTTTAAGTTCAACTGAAAGTGTTCATGTTTTAAATTTACAACTCTGAAAAACTCATTCTCCAATTATCAACGTCAGTTTATGCACAATCGAGAACATAAAAATATTCAATCAACTTAGAGTCATTTGAAAAATTGAGCTGATCAGGTTTATTAAATTAATAAAATTATTTTTTAAAGAACACCTATAAGATCAGGCTTAGCTTTTCTTTACAGACACACTATAAATAAAATATCCATCTTATTGCTAACAGGGCAAAAGAAAATTAAGTATCATATCCACTTATTCTGCTCTTATTTTACTTTGAGTATCAATGACACTGAGGTACTACTTGGGGAACTCTGATGGCCTAGGGTTAAATACTGTCCTGCAAAAGCACACAGTTGAAATCCACCAGCTGCTCCACAGAAGGATGGCAGTCTCCCCTAGGCGATAAATTACCTCTGAAAACCCATCAGCCATGAGACAGTTCTGACTTGATGGTACTCAACAACAAGGGCATTACTTAGGAAGCTCTGGTGGCCTATCAATAAGAAGCTGTGCTGCAATCCCAAAGGTAAGCAGTTCAAATCTACAAGCTGCTCCACTGAAGGAGGATGGGCAATCTCCTCCCGTGCAATTAACTGCCTTTGAAAACCCACCAGAGGATCAGTCATGGGTTGGTTATGACTCAATGGAACACACAACAACAGGCATTACTAAATAAAAAATCTAATAAAAAGCTTTAAGAATTACTTACCATTGCCATGTTGGACAGTGGTGGACTAAATGATCTCCAGCTGCTACAAACTATTTATGATGTAGAAACAACATAGAAAATAAAGAATAAAATTTGTAATCATTTTTGTTTTGCAGGTCGGTCAAATGCCAAAATGATCACTTCACAAAACTCTTGATACCAGATATTAAATTAAAACACAAACAGCAATAAATCTTCAATAATTCTCTGAATATCTATCTGTATTCTTAATATTTCTTTTTTATATTATTAAACCTAGAATTGTTTTACATTTATAAAAATTCAGACAAATTGTGGAAAAACTACAACTCTGACTGCTTTATTAAAAAATATTCTATTTTCATCATTATGGGAGATCTGGTGGCCTAGCAGTAAGAAGCTGCACTGCAATTCCATAGGCACAGGGTTTGAATCCAGCAGCTGCTCTACAGGAGGAGAATGGCAATCTCCTCCTGTGTGATTTACTGCCTCTGAAAACCTGCTGGAGAGTCAGCTATGAGTTAATTCCAGCTTGACAGTACACATACATTTCCAGCATCAAGTTAAACAAACACTAACAGCATTAACAGTAGTATAAATAAATCTAAGGTCATAGGATTTCATTTTAGGGATAATTAAAATGTAGAGATTCTTGTTACTGGCTTAAAATACAATTTAAATCTCTGGAGGGAAAAAGCTAGTAAATATATATAAGCTTATCAACTATCAAACTATGTATCACACTGAGAAAATCTGCTCTAAAAGACCTCTTGAAAATGCCAAACAAGGATATTAAAGACTGAGGTATGCATGGTATTTTCAATCACCTTGTTACACTTGCTAGGTGGTTCTTTGTAAGCTCCAATTCAGCAATCCTATTTACAACAGAGAAATCCTGTCCGAACCTGGGCCATCCTCATGATCTCCACCGTACTTAAGTCCACTGTCTCCTTATGCGCATGTAGAGGATGGGCAATGAATAAAGATCAAGTAACTGATTCTTTGAATGATGGTATTAGTGACACAAAATATACTACAAGGTAGGTAGAGTTGTTGATTGCCTTCGAATAGAGTACAACTCATAGTGACCCTATGAACAAAAGGCCTGAAGCCCCTCTACAATTATTGATATTTATCAAAGTTCATAGTTTCCAGAGGCATTTTGTTTAGGAAGCAGACGCCACTCCTGCTTCCAAACCTGTCATAGAATGGTATTGGCTGAGTCGCCTGAGATGCATAATGAGGCAGAGTGTTAGCAAAAAAAAAAGAGGAAGATCTTCAAGGAGGCTGAGTGACAGAGTGGCTACAACAATGGGCTCAAATAGCACTGACTGTGAGGATGGTGCAGAACCTAGTGGTGCTTTGTTCTGCTATACAAAGGGTTGCTCTGAGTCGGAAAGGACTCTGGCACTAACAGCAGCAACATGGGTGGTATACAGCTTGTTTATCACATCCAAGTCATATTCCTCCTTTCTTTTCTTCCTTAATCTAAATGATGTCCAATTTTGAAGTCTTTTTTTCATAAGAATCATTTGGATCTTTTTTTTTTTTTTTTACATAAAACAATCATTAAAAATAGAAATGTAGAATGGTGAAAACACTTAGGTGCTTTTGGAATAACTGAAACACTCAGTTAATTAAATTGAATCATACTCTGAGCTGGATGATCACTCTATATTTTTGTTTTCCCCCTCCAGTGATAAAAATGGAATCAGGGAGAAAGAGTTCATCTTTGGAGAAATTACAGTTTAGGGAGAAATTAGTCTTACTAGAGGACAGAAATCTTGCTTATTCTTGAGAACAGAAAATAATTTTGCCAAACATAATTTGCACAGTCCTAAGTTAAGCAATTTGCATATAAACTTTCCCAATTATTATTTGTTCATGACTCTAACTTAAAACTCTTGTTTTTTACACATGATTTATTCCACAACAAAGAAGTTCTGTCTTTAATCTTCTAGTGCCTATCTGAGAAAACAGGTCTATATATTGACAGCCTGGTTTTAATTGTTCTTGGTCAAATATCTTTCTAAGTGGCATAGCACTGGTCAGTCCATTTGCTGTACAGAGGTCACTTGTGGTTGCTGTGATGCTAACCACTGTGACACTGATATGTCAAATACAATAATGGTTACCCATGGTGGACAGTGTTTGGTGGAGCTTCCTGATTAAAACAAGCTTGGAAGCAGGAGTGGCATCCACTTCTGAAATAGTTTGCTTCCGGAAACTCTATGAACATGGAGAAAAGACAAAAGTTATGCAAGTGTTCAGGTCTTTCATTCTTAGGGTCACTATAAGTCATTTATGACTCAATGGTACTTAACAACAACATACTGATTGTTACTGAGTTAATTTCAACTCTTAACAACCTGGAGGACAGAGAATAGCCCCATAATGTTACAAGACCACATAAATCTTCATGAAGGTAACAGACTAACTCATCTTTCTCTTATGGAGTGGCTTTTGGGTTTGAATAAATGACTTCTTGGTTAGCAGTCAAATACATTAACCATTATGCCACTAGTTGTTGATGTGTACCTTTAAGTTGGAACCAACTCACAGCTGACCTTCCAGTGGGTTTTCAGAGGCAATTTATTGTAAAGAAGGAAACTGCCCATCTTTCTCCTGCAGAGCAGCTGGTGAATTTCAACTGCACGCCTTTGGGAAGGGCTACACAGATCCTTAGCACTAGGCCACCAGAGCACCTAAGAAAGAAGAACTCTGAAAATTCTTATGCTATCATAAATAAGCCAGTATTTCCAACAACAACTTAACACAAATGTGTTCTTTTAATAAACCTTTTTTCATTATTTAACTGATGTGGTAAAGACAAAAACCAAAATTAAATGAAAAAACTCTCACCCTCAAGTTTTAAGTATTTTGGGTTCACAGCAACCAGATGTGGAAGAAAAATATGGCAGTCTGGACTCTAGCTGGGTTTGGACAAGATACTCTATCTATGGTTATTACAAGACACTCAATTATCAAATCAAAATAATATGAATCTAACAAAATATAAGCACAGAAAAAACTTAAAGTTAAAAATTCTTTGCAGATGTTGGTGGTGTTCAGAAGTCAGGCTATTTATTCCTTAGTCTTTCTGGTTATATATAAATAACAAAACCACAGAAGGTAAGATAAAACAGAATTTTATCTGCCTGGTGTTGTCCAAAGGGAGCTGCACTGGTAACTGAAAGGGAAAGAGCATCGCACAAGTGGTTCAAATCCACCAGGAAAATACACAGGAAAAGATGGGCATTTACCTCCCATGTAATTCACAAAAAAGCTGCTGGAAGGTCAGCTATGAGTTAGTTATGATTCAAAAGTAGTTAAGTTGGCATTTTTTCCTTAAAATGATCATTATTGCTTCAGAAGTTAAAATAAAATGCAAGACAGAGAGAGATTCAAATTTCCTAATTATCACAATAGCTCACAGTAACTTTTTCTTTGTAATTCCAAATTCTCTTATAGGATTTATCATCAATATATAAAGCTGAGTAACTCCAACAAGGTAAAAATGGTTTTAACATTTTGGTGAGCACTTTTATTTTCCAAGATATTAGAACACAACGAGTTGTTCTGCTAACCCCAAAGTTGCACGTCTCTAAGCCAGCCACTCTAGGGAAGGAATGAGTTGGAGCGTTTCTTCTGGTTACAATTCACAGCCTTGGAAATCCCAACGAAGGGTCACTACTGTGAGTCAGAACCAACTAGATGGCAATAGTGGTGGCATTTATTGTTTGATCTTTTATTAACAGTACTCAAGTCACAGGCACATCCAATATTAAAGTATCCTTAGTAAGAAAATAAACTATGCACCATTTGTCCTCTTTTTAAAAATAGTATTTTCATATGCCAGGTTGTAAACTCTAAGACAGAGGCTATTATAGAAGCCCACCACAGAGTAAGGAAAGAAACAGATCAACTCAGTACTGTATTTATACAAAGCAAATGATGCCTACTCATTTCTTTCTCCAGGATCATTCTAAGCTACTTCAATCCTATGACGGAGCTTTATCCCAACCCAACATTATGTAACTTGGTACCCAGCTGGGCTGGTTGTGTCTTGCATATTTTTTAAAAAGGAGAAAATTCACAGATCAAGTCAATATAAAAGTTATACTAATCTAGAAATTAAATGTCAAAACCATAGAATGTCTGTTTTAAAACAAGTCATTCTATCCAATAGTCACACATTTGTATTTCTAAACAGAACTATCAATTTGCGATCTCAAAATTGAAGAGATAAAGCCAAAACATACAAGAAGAACAGAAAACATTCAACTTTGCTCTTGATTTCAGATACTTCATTTTAAGCATCATGCTTAATTATAGCTCTGGCAAGAATTTTAATGACATCCTTAAGATAAAAAATCATGGTTTTACGTGGCACTTAATATATTAAACTTATGAAGCTTAAAAAAGTGTTATAGATTGAACTGTGTGCTCCCCTGCTCCCTGCCCCAAAAATGTACTGGAGTTCTCTTACACTTCTTGGAGCAACTGAATATAATGCAATATTATCACCTTCCACAATGCAACCTAATGCAATGCAGTCCAAGAGTTGATTTCATTACAGTGAAAAATTCTCTTAAATTTGCAGCTTCGCAGTCATACAAAGAGGAGCATATCTTTACTGGAAAGAAAAAGACCACATGAAGACAACCTACAAGTCAAGAAGTGAGAAATGCCTGCAGATACTGATTAGGGAAGGATCAACACTGCCATGGTCCAGAATGGCTTCGAATCCTTCAAAAACTTACAGCTGTGGAGTCACAACTGACTCACAGAGGAGCCAAGAGTGGATTTCCAAAGCTGTAAGTCACATAGGAGGTGGGTAAATCTGTGCAGCTTCAAATCACTCACTCTTCTCCTGCGAGCTGCTCATGATTTAAAACGCCAAAGAGGTTACAACCTTTAGTTAGCAGCATGACTCTCAATGAACTACACCACCAGAGCTCCTAATACACTGGGGGGGGAGCATTCTTTAAAGGCATCCATTTGTGGTATATCTGTTAGAGCACCACTAGGTGGAATAGGCCCCGTAAGAGAGACTAAAGTGAGAGGCACCTGATTTTATGTGTATAAACTCCTTAAGTTCACTTCTGTCACGTGAGTTTTGACTGAAAGTGATCTACCATCAGGTATCTCAGGCTGTAAATAACCATGGAAGGAGACTATTTATCTCATCCACCGTCACTGGTGGATTTGAACCACTAGAGATGTGCAGCCTTTGGATTAGCAGCACGGCCCCCAATGGCCTGTGCCAGCAGAGCTCCCAATTGTGTGTGATGTGATGTGATGTGATGTTCAGTGCCACTGAGTTATTAAGTATGACTCTAAGGGACATTATGAACAGGTTAAAACTGTCCCATATCGTGTGCTATCCTCAAGATCACTGCCATGCTCAAGCTCATTTCTGCAGTCACTATATCAATCATTCTGGCTGTAGGTCTTCTCTTTCCCTTGCCTTCTACATTTCCCAGTATGATGCCATCTTTTTCCAAGCATTGGCCCTTTCTGACAATATACCCCAAGTATGTGAGATGAAACTATCATCCCTGCCTCAAAGCAGTACTCAGGTTATACTTCCTCCAAGACAGATTTGTTCTTTTGACAGCCAATGGAATGAATATTCAACACTCTTCTCCAAATAGATCTGCTTTCAGTTTTCCTTATTCATTGTTAAATTTCCAGATGCATAAGAAACAACTAAAAATACTATACCTTGGGTCAGGAATACCTTAATCTTCAAACTGACATCCTTGTTTAAAACAGATCTGTGACCTTACATTTGTGTAGTATAACAAGTCTATGATGACCTGTTACAATGGGTGTTTCCAGAGAAAATTAAATCCTTGACAACTTCAATCTTTTCTCCAACACTCATGACATTGTCTATTGATCCAGTTGTGAGTAATTCGGTTTTCTTGCTGTTGAGGTTTATTCCACATTGAAGGCTATAATCCTTTTATCTTTTTCAGTAAATGCTTCATGTTTACCTTCTGCAAGCAATATCACCTGTATAAATTGAGCTATTGATGAGTCTGCCTCCAATCATGGTCACACACACACACACACACACACACACACACACAGTTGTTATTAAGTGCCATCTTCCTGCCTTATCCTCATCATCCCTAGTACTTGAACTGCAGTCACAGTTCTCAGTCCATCTAAGAGTTCTCCTCTCTTCTGCTGACCCTCCACCTCTCCAAGTATGATGTCCCTTTCAAAGGAACAGGTGCTCCTAATAACATGCTCAAAGTATGTGAGATGAAGTTTTACCATATTTGCCTCCAAAGAGCACTCTGGCTGCACTTTTCTAAGATATATGTTTGTTCTTTTGATAGACCATGAGATACTCTTCTACAATGTCACAACTCAAAAGCATCAATTCTTCTTCTGTCATAATTATTTACTGTCTAGCTCTCAGATACATAGAACTTAATGAAAAGACCACAGCCTGAATCAGTCACACATTCATCTTCAAACTGACCTCAATACTCCTCAGTAATTTGGAAAGGTCTCTGACAACAGACTTGCCCAATGCAACATGTCTCCTAAAATCCTAATTGTACCAAAGGTTTTGATTGTTGATCCAAATAAGATGAAATAAATGAAAATTTAAATCCTTTTCCCATCTATTATGATGCTGCCTATTGGACCAGTGATGAAGACCTTTGTTTTGTTTGTAGATGTTGAGATATAATTCATATTGATGGCTGTCATCCTTAATCTGCTGAAGCAAGTGTTTCAAATTCTCCTCACCTTCAACAAGGTTGTGTGTACCAACTGCATAATGCAGGTTGTTGATGGATTTTCCTCTGATTCCGATGCTGCATTCCTCTTCATGAATTATTTGCTCAGCTCAGCAGACTGAATAGGTATGGAGAAAGGATACAACCCTCAGCTCTTCCTGATTTTAAACCATGCAATGTTCTCTTGTTCTACTTGGACTACAGTTTCTTGGTCTAGATGTAGATTTCACATATAATTAAGTGTTCTGGGGTTCCCATTCTTCTCAATGTTTGCTAGTTTGTTATGATCCGCACAGACTTTGTAGTCAGTAAAAACATAAATACTCTTCTGGTATTCTCTGCTTTCAGCCAGGATCCACCTGACATCAGCAATAATATCCCTGATGTCATGGCCTCTTCTAAACTCAGCTTGAAATTCTGGCAGTTCCCTGTTAATGTACTGTTCTAGCTGTTTCTGGATGATTCTCAGCAATATTTTGCTTACATGTAATATGATATTGCTCAATAATTTAATTTGCTCAATAATTTTAGGAATAAGAATATCCATTTCTTTGAGTCAGCTGTCCTCTAAATTGTCAGGCACAGACTGGTGAGCATGTCCTATGACTGCATGTGTTAGCTGAAAAATGTTAAACGCTATCCCATTAATTCTTGAGGTCTCATTTTTACCAACGTCTTCATCAGAGCTTGAACTTCTTCCTTTATTATCACTGGCCCTTATACATAAGGTACTCTCTGAAATTTTTTACTGCTGACTAATTCTTTTTGGTACGGTGACTGTGTATTTCTTTCATCTTCTTATATGCTTTCCATATCACTGAAGATTTTGCCCAAAACATCTCTTAGTATTGCAACTCCAGGCATGAATTTGTTTTTCAGTTCTTTCAGCTTGAGAAATAGCAAGCAAGTTCTTCCCTTTTTATTCTCTGATGCCAATTCTTTGCATATTTCGTTTTAATACATTGCTTTGTCTTTTCTAGCTGGCCTCTGAAATCTTCTGTTCAGCTATTTTATATCAGCATCTCTTCCCTTTGTTTTGGTTTCACGACCCTTTAACACAATTTTTTTCTAGTTTCAGCTTCAATTTAAAAATGTACATAGGTAATTGTCTATTCCATACTCAGCATCTGGTCTGGTTCTGACTGCTGATACTGAGGCTAGGATACCAGAAAAACCTGTCTCATAGACAGTTTGGGCTCATCCTGTAATAAACTCAATAGGATGTACATCTGACCAATCATACAAATCCCACTTATGTGTTATGGGCTTATTAATCTGTTAAAGCCTTGCTTCTAGATATCCCACCTTTAGATGGTCTTTCAGTCTGTTTTGGATTTTGTAGTTTTCCTTCCTGATCCAACAATGTAAGAATGTAGCACATTTTGCAGGTTAGTGGAGCAGCTGCTTTCACTTTGTGACAAGAGCTGTTTCTCTAGCCCTGATCGTATCTATCCATCAGCAAGTTTCATTTGCTTTATTTTAGCAGACTTTGTAACATGGCTCTATGACAATTGTTTGGAGAATGTCTAGTCAAAATCTCCCATTTATAAATGAAGCAGAGACTTACGCCTAGACAGTTGAAGTGATTTTCCAGACTAAGAACAGGCTAAATTAGAGAAACAGATTAAGAAGGCAAGTGCAAAAGCATTTCATGCAAAGGGAAAAGCAAATGCAAAGGTCCTGATGCAGAAAAATCAGTTTGACAATAACAGAGAGGAGATCTACACTGCTTAAACAAGAAGGAACAAGGAAAAGCATAGTAGATAAGGCTATAGGGATCAGGTTCATCACTTTTCCTAATTTTCATCTGCGAGGAGGTAAGAAAATGTCTTTTTGTTTCTTCATCACCTCTAAAACAAAACTGGAAGGATCTGTAAGCTAAGTTTTCATCAACAACTCGGTATCCAACTCAATGCCGTGGATTCAAACAATTCATGATTGACCCTCCATTAGGTTCTTTCAGCAATACTATATCCCTTCATTAAAAAATAATTTTATATAGGAAATCAGTACAATACACCATGATTTTTAATTTTACATTAATTCTATCAAAATCTATCACAACTGTAAATTGAAAGATCAGTTTAATGCTCTGGCTTGAGGTCATTTTGGCATTCAAAGCAGAGGTCCAGATCATAGAACATGCCCTGCTGCAAAATTCTTCTTCCAAATCAATGAATTAATTTCTAAAGTCAATGAGTGTTTTCAGTGAGAGATGACAGTTAAGTTCAAAAAAATTCTGTCATTTGTTAAAAGTTTGATACAACCACAACAACTTCATTGTACATTTTCTTCCCTGCCCACCCCTCCCCCCTGCTGCTTTGCCTCTTTGAAAAGTTAAAAAAAATAATACTTTCCTTATTATACAATCCTTCCCCTTCCCCCTCCCCCACCAGCCCAGTCCCCCATGCAACCAACTCTCATTCTAGAGTCTTGTCATTACTATTTTTTTTTATGGAAAACAAAATGGAATTAAGTGATAAAATCTCTTCACATAACTTTACATTAAAACGTCAATAAAATACAACTGGCCTGTAAGATGGCTGTTATTTCCAACATTACACAGTTTCAACATAGGCCAGTTAGTAGAAAAAGTGAAAGAAAGAAAAAAAGTGATGGAAAAGAGTGTTTTAAGTATGTTGCAATAAATGACATTAAGCCAAATACTAGCCTGGCCAAACAGAGAACAAAATTCCCAAGTGTAAAGCCATCAAACTCACATTTGGTACAAACAGTAACAGCTAAATGCCAGAACCTTCTTCCCAGGTTAATATGACACAAACATGAGTGAAGGATAAGTGACTGTAGGAATTTTTTCCATCCCCTAATCACCCTTTATTTCTAAATAAAGAGGAAGTACAAAGAAATGTGAGAAGTGGCAAACAAGACGAAGTAGCATCCCCTTCTATTCTAAAGGAAGAAGTATATTTTCAAAAATTCTTAAATATTGTCAATAGAGTCCAAATATGCACAAAGTAAGATCAAAACTGGAAATGTCTTCTTATACTACATGGGAAACTCCATCAAGTTTAATATCATAATTATTCACTTAAACACAGCAGCCTTAAAAATCTCTTCAAACCCAACACTTACCTCTTCTGGGGTAATAACACCTGTTTCCTTAAACTTCGACTCCTAAAGAAAGCAAAAAGGATAAAAGAACTGAATTAAACCTGTAAATTTTTTCTCCTCAATTTAATTATGAAACATTTTGTGGGCAATTTTTTCTTGACATCTTTCTATGCAATGAAGGAGATGGAGTGGGGGGTGGGAAGGAGCATACAAATCTAATGGATGAAACTAACATGAAAATAATTATAAATCAAAATTTGATTGGTGCTGTAATAATAGAGCAAGTACTTGAGGAAAACATTAAAAATGTCATACAAGAATGAAAGTTTATAGTAATTCTGTAAGATGATCAACTGGTTTTATTTTATAACATAAGAAAAAAAATTGCGAAAAATGCTTAGACACAGTATCAGTCAAAAGCACCATAAAAAATTTAGTCTAGAAAATTCTTATTTTTCTATTACTCAACTCTTTAACAAGATATTGATAAAACAGTTGCTCTTCTAAAGCTAAGTCAGGGGGGTAGGTTATTAACAAAGAAAATCAGTGATTTAAACCCAAAAGTCATGGTGAGTGAGAAAGACTGACACCCTTAGAAACTCTACAAACTTCTACTTTACCTAGTGGGATTAGCAACCTAAAAGTATACAATTCAAATCCACCAACTGCTTCATGGGAGAAATATAGGTAATTTCCTCCTGTGCAATTTACTGCCTCTGAAAACCTGCTGGAAGTTCAGCTATGGGCTGATTCCAACTCAATGATAATCAATAACAACTCTGTCCTTGAGGGTCATTATAAGGAATCAACTTCTTGTCAGTCAGTTAAAGCAACAATAATATTTTACTAATTTTAAGTTATCTTTAAAGTTTTATACAAAATAGAAAAGATTCATTTAAGAAAATTATTCATTCAACAAATTTAATGAATGTAAATTATGTAACTATGGAATATGTTGTTGTCCATTGCCACTGAGTCAGAATCAACTCATGGCTGACTTAGTTTTCAGAAGCAGCAAATTACACAGGAAGAGACTGCTTCTCCTTCTGCAGAGCAGCTGGTGGATTTGGAACCATGTGTCATTGGGTTGGCAGCACAGCCCCTTAGGCAACCAAAGCTCTCCTTATAGTCATGTAGCAATGAATAAAACAGATCAAAATCATCTATTCCTTTACAAAGAGTTCCAGTAAAGGGGGGGAACCCCAAAACTCAAACCCAATAAAAGATATGTCAAGTGGTAACAACTGTCATTAAAAAAAAATCAGAGGAATGTAAGAAGGGATGAAGATGACTATTTAATATAGGATGGCAAGAGAAGACAGACTTCACTGATAAGTGGTATTTGAGGAGAAATCTGAAGGGAAATAATCCAAAAAAACTGAATGGTGAAAGAGCATTTCAAGCAAAGGAAAAAGCAAATTCAAAGGTCCCGATGCAAAAAAATCAGTTTGACAATAACAGAGGAGATCCACACTGCTTAAACAAGAAGGAACAAGGGAAAGCATAGTAGATAAGGCTATAGGGATCCGGTAGAGCCCTGGTCATCATCTAAAGGTGATCTTTAAAACATTCATCACCTTTCCTAATTTTCATTTGCTAGGAGGTAAGAAAATGTCTTTTTGTTTCTTCATCACCTCTAAAACAAAACTGGGAGGATTTGTAAGCTAAGTCTGCATCAACAACTCGGTATCCAAGTCAAAACAATTTATGATTGACCCTCTACTGGGTTTCCAGGATGTAAATCACAAAGGAGGAGACTGCTTATCTTTCATGTTGTTATGTACCTTTGAGTCAGAATCAACTTATAGCTCTAAAAGGTTTTTAGAGGCTTTAAACCACTTAGGAAGAGACTGCCCACCTTTCACCCATGGAGCAGCTGGTAGATTTAAACTGTGTGTCTTTGGGTTGGCAGTGCAGCTCCTTATCACTAGGTTACCAGACCTCCCACGTTAGTAAAGGGTCATTAATTTGGCTTTCCTTATTATTGAAAAATTATGCACCATACATAACTGATGACCTAACACTTTTTCAGTTCAACCTTCCATCTCTTCTCTTGATAAAACTAAGAAATGGAATAATATCGTATTATTTAAATTCTGCACAACCAGGTAGACATGCTATTCTAAAAGGATAAAATAATACTAACATCTATTTTATTTTCAAGTCAAAATTATTTTTAACCTTAACTAGCCGAGTAACTTGAATTAAGATGGATTTCAGTGTAGAAAAATGTAAGTTTGCAAAGGTTGGAATTACAATTCATACACTTTTCTGATTATTTTAAAAATGTGGGCCAGATGAGTATTATTTTGAAGTCAGTCATAGACATTAAAAATACAAATGAACAGGATTATAATTTCTCTTTGTCATGAGGGGGGAGAAGTATCCTACCATTTTCAGCATAACTTCCTGAATAAAGAAAGATATTTCCAAGAATGGTTTATTTTTCACACTAGGATTTCTGTAACTAAGCAGGGCTTGCAATTCATTTCTGTTGCATTTTCAGAAAAGAAAACAAAACTATAACAAAAAAAATTAAGTTTGCAAGAATTATATAAGGAAACTTGAATGTACCTTTAGAAACTTATTTTTGAAAGCAACCTGAAAATATGTAATAGCTAATGTGTTCTAATTGGTACTTTAAAATTACCGCACTACTGTCAACACATAAGACATGTATAATAACATACAGAAGGATCACTTAAGTTAAACTTAATACCAAACATCATTTTAAAGTTTAGGAGGAGTAGATTTTTTTTTTCCCTCCTAATGTTGCAAATCTGTTTCCTTGAAGATTAAAACAAGTTGGGATAATTGTGTTAATTTCACACTTCTAACTCTAAGGAAAGGTCCATGAAAACCGATGGGAGAGAGTGACATATGTAATTTTAGGACGAAATATTAATTTCATTCCTTGATAACCCAAATCTTTGCTTGAAAAGTTTCAATTACTTTAGATTATTCCATGTTCTTGAGTGCATCCGAGCATTTTCCAAACCGACATACCCATAAGCACTGAATGGAGATCAGTGAAGGCTGACGTCTCTGCAAGTAGACCCCTTACAAGCCACAAAGTCCTAAACAACAATTGGATTGTTTAGGACTATGGGTGGACGCTGCACCTATTTGTGTGTTACCCCTACCCCCACCTACACCTTTGCTAAGCTGCGAGCACAGTGACCAGCTTATTTGCGAGGTCCTGGCCACTCGCACTGTGCCTGACAGCCCGTGGTAAGCCCTACCCGGCTTACCTTGAGGACCGGGGTCAGGTACTCAGCCACTTCCAGTGCCTTTCCCTTCACCGTGTTAATTACATTCTGCATCTTGGGGCCGGAGTAGCGGCCGGCCCCACGACGGGATGGGAAAAGCAGCCGGGGGACCGGAGTAGGGTCTGGACAGTCAGAAAATGTCCCCTTTTGCTGCCGCGTCGCAAGGGACCCAGTCGCCTCCACCCGCGGGAATGGGACGCGACGGGGCGGACCGGGCGAGGGGGAGGGGCGGCCGAAGCTATGCGCGCGAGGGCAGGACGCGCGCTCTCTGCGCACAAGGCGGCGCGCGGCGAGCCTGGGCCCAGCTGTCACCAGGCCTCAAGAGAGGGCGATGGGGCCCCTGGGGAGCGAGCGGAAAAAGAGGGCGCACGCGCACCCCGTGCCCGCCCTAGAGCTGTCTTCTCTCCCCCTTGCTTCACACAAGCCCCTTCCGGCTTCCCCTTCTTTCTCACTCTTTCGCCATAGCTCCACCACCACCTGGGCCTCACGTGACTTAAGACTCTCCCCCACACGTGACGCGAGAAAGGCCTCTCAGGGGCGGGGTCAGCCCGTTTCTCCCTCCCTCCGGAAGCGTAACATTGAATGCGCTTGCGCAATGGGTTCCTTGTCGGGATTTTTCTCTGGACGTTATCAGTTTTTTTGTTCCGGAATAGGTGGCTTGAAGGCAGAGGGTTTTTCATCTCTTCCCCTTTCATAGCTTCCCTGCGTATGAACCCTCAAATTTTTTTGCTACTACTACGATGCTATACAGTTAATTTCCCAGCCGTAGGATGTACGCTCTTCCACTACAAGTTCCTCTGAGGGACCGAGGTAACGGCGCCCTGCAAGCAAGGGACTGCGCGTGCGTGTAAGGGGAGGGCGCGCCTGCTGAGAGTGCCTACTGCGCATGTGTGATAAGAAGGGCTTTCCTGACCGCAGAAACCTGCACTGGCTTTGGGGGCAGGTGGTGGGTAGCCTGTATCTGGTGTCTTCTGCGCTTGCGCACAGTTGCTATGTCATTATAGGCATTTTAACCAATCCCTTGCCTGTCCTGGTAGAGGGAGTCTGTACTATCACTAGATAACACTGGGAGACTTTGGACAGGTTACCAGGGTGGATTTGTGCCTTCAACATGTAAAAGTTGAACGAAATAATTAAGGATTTCTCCAACAGTAGTTCAGCGAAGCAGTGTTTCAAGTATTTCTATGTCTACCTTAGTGGTAAGAAACTGCTGCAATTCCAAAGGTACGTGGTTTGAATCCACCAGCTGCTCCTCGGGGAAAAGGGTGGGTATTCTCCTTTAGTGCAATTTACTGTCTCTGAAAACCCGTTGGAGGATCAGCTATGGGTCGTTTCCTACTCAACAGTCCACAACACCACCACAACCTGGAAATACCATTTCTTTCACATTAAACTCTCAACCTCTTTAGAGTTGCTGTAAGGAGAAGAATACAAATTCTAAATTCTAGAGAGCGAGTTCGTAAAAAGAATGAAAACTAAAGGGATGCTAGAATAAAGAGCACAAATGCTATGCATTTCAGTAATCAATTTCTAAATTCATGAATAGGATTGGAAAGAAATCAGCCAATTTCAAAGTCTTGCCCATAATAAAATAGATGATGTTGTTTACCCTTCAGTCCGAACCGACCCTCCAGCAAGTTTTCAGAGACAGTAAATCACCTGGGAGGAGATGGCTCATCTTTTTTCACCAGAGCAACTGATGGATTTGAACCACAGCTTTGGAGATTCCAGCACAGATTTTTACCACTAGTCCTTCTTCTAGACTCTAAAATAAACAGCAACCCCTAACTCTAATGTATGCTCATGGCAGCAATTGTCAGGAACTCCCGAAGATAAATGTTGTTGTTGTGTTATGTGCTGTTAAGTTTAAATCAAGTTGACTATGACTAACAGGGACAGTGTCCTATAGCATCCTCACAATCTCTGATATATTCAAGTCCATTATTGCAACTGCTATCAACTCATCTCGCTGAGGGGCTTTCTCTGATCCTCCAATTTTTGGAGCATGATGCCTTTTTCCAAAAACGATCCCTCCTGACAGTATGCCTGAAGTGTGAATCAAAGAAGTACATGTGTTTTCAATAAGCAGTGTCTAAATTAAGATCAATGCTTATCCATGCTGTCCTAATCTTAAAGTCTTATTTAGGTAGCGAGATGAGTAGAGCAGAAAATGAAATGGACTTATTTTGAGGTGCCAAATCACAGAACTGCCCACTACCTAGATACACTCGTGGCCAATGAGACTATTAAAATGTATTGTATGTAACCTTTTCTTTGCTAATGTTTTTGGGGCCACACGGGTAAACTAGTTGCCATGACCCATAGCTACCTCAGGTGTATCAGAACAGTATCGGATAGGGTTTTTCATAGTATTTCAGACATAAATAGCTAGACTTTTCTTCTGAGCTGTTTCTGATTAAATTCAAATCCCTAATCTTTTGGTTAGCTCTCAAGCATGTTGTTCTAGAAAGAGACCTTGCTTCTAGACAGAGTCTCTTCATTTCAATTCTACTGATATTTTCTGTTAAGAGAATATTCCTAAGAAGCAAGGCTGTGGCTTGCTTGCTTTAGACATGTTTTCAGGAGACTCCAGTCCCAAAAGAAAGACATGTTTTATAAAGTAGAGAATTGGTGAAAAAGAGTAACGCTCTAAGAGAAATAGATTGATACAATGGCAGCAAATAGAACAATTGTCATGATGGAGCATGACTAGACCACAGTATATTCTGTTACACAGATGATTTCTTCTGAGTTCGAGTGGGTTCGTCAACACTTATCAGTTATAACATGGTCTTTGTTGAGGATCAGCAACTGTCTACCTAAAGGTTTAACATCCTTGGTCACTGTCTACTAGATGCCAGTAGCACCCACCCAATGATAACCAAAAATGTCTCCAGGCATTGCCATATGTCCCCTGTGGACAAAATCACCACAGTTGAAAAAAACTATTCTAGCAAGCAGAGATTGGTGTGCCTAGTGATGGCTTTCATCATCTTCAGAGTATAGGAAAGTTTCCTTTTTTTACAGTTACCTTTATTTTCTAGTCCAAAAGTATTAGTTGCTTATGCACAATGTTTATTAACGCTACTAATCTGGTGCTTTCTTTTTCTGTCTCTAGTGTGCTTTCTCTTCTAGCTGCTTTTTGTGTTCATTATTTCCCTTCACCATAGATAGCTTCTTCTTTACTTTCTAACTCTCTGGTTATATATATATATATATCCATGTATGGATAGATATAGATAGATAGATAGATAGATAGATAGATAGATAGATAGATAGATAGATAGATCGATCTATATATATCTCCATGCATGGATATGGATATATATATATATATATATGAGACTTTGTGTTGTTCACAAATCAGTGCTTTTTATAAAATTATTCCTAATACTTAAACTTACCCATAGGGCTTCCCTAATGTTTGATACGGTTTTGTAGTTTTGGTTTTGGGTTTTATTGGGGGGGGGGGGTTATTACATGTTTGCTTATAAAAGTATTCTTCTCTTGAAGATAGTTAGAAGCCAGTGGAATGGAGAATAAGTGCTGTGGTCACCCTCTGCTATGCTCTTTGTCAGCCATGTACGCATTTCTGCTTGGAGCCATTTTTATTGCTTTAAGTTCAGGTCGCATTCTACTGGTAAAATACTCAGCCAATGAAGGTAAGTTAAGACTTGGGAGTATGAACGGAAGTGCAATACTAATAGCTTACCAAGTACCAGACTTCATGTGAGTGACACAGGAAAAATGTTACGCATTAGGCCAAAAATTCTTTAGCAAGAAAAATTTTGGGACTAGGGTAACTTATTTAACTTTTTAGGAACTCAGAAGTTCTACTATTGTTGTTATTTGAGTGAAGGTTTACAACGCAAAATATTTTTTTCATTTAAATATTCTTACATATTTTGTTTTATAACATGAATTACATAGTCACAATGTGTTGCTATGTGTCCCATTTTCTCTCGGTAATTCTCGTTTCATTTAAGCTTTTGCTCTTTCCTGCCCTCAGGGCTTTCTGCTTGGATTAATGTTATTCCTGGACCTTTATATGGTTGGTATTCTGAGGATTGAGTGCCTCCCTTGTATTATTGGTCTCCTTATTTGGGCCTGTTGTTTGGCTTTTGTTTCAGGTTCATAGAGTTTTGTTCCAGTGCCAGGAGTCCTACCTGTCTCTTACCATAATCTTGACCTTTTTAATGTTTTTATTTTTATTCTACATTTTTCCTCCACTCTATCCAGGATCCCTTCTACCATAATTCCTTGGCACAATGTAGTTCTTCTGACCTTAGGATCATGGAATCAGACCCAACTCATAGGTGACCCTCCACTAGATTCAACAGGAGGAGATTACATATCTTTCTTCTTAGAGTCACTGAGAGTCACAAGAGAGTCACTATCTTTATCTCTATGTAGTTTCACATAGTTCACTACAGACTACACCACCACAGCTCCTTACTTTAAAAAGTAAGATAAAAATAAAAGTATAGAACATACATGCCAAAAACTCTCAAAACTCAAACTTCTTGCTGTATAGACAGAACCAACTCAATAGCTAACCTACAGTGGGTTTTCAAATATTGTGAATTGCACAGGTGAATATGGCCCATATTTCTCCCAACAAGCAGCGGGTGGATTCAAGCCACTTGTCTTGAGGTTGGTAATGCAACTCCTTACCCACCCGGGCACCAAAGCTTTTGAAAGAAGCAGGATATGTTTGAGTATTAGTGAACTGGTATTATTCATTGGCTAAGGGAACAGGACAAATTACTAGTTTTAATAAATATATGCTTCGGAATTTACTCTGTTTATCTCAAAATTATTTTATTTAGTAGGATATCGTTTAATTCCATAAAACTGATTCGAATACCTCTAGTATTTGTTGAGGGCATGTAAATGTATGTTGACCCTTAATAGTCTGCAGCTTGTGGAGTCAGATGTGTATCAAAATCTCTATTTCAGTTAATATTTTATATGCCAGACACTGGTCAAAGTATTACTCGGGTTCAAAGTGTATGAGAAGACGTTGCCCTCAAATTCTCATTAAAGGAATTATAATGTATAAATACACTATGAAAGTATAATCATTTAAATAACAGAAATAGCAAAAAGCCAAGTCTATATAAGATTAAAATTGTCCTAAAACTGTCCAGGGCTGTACTCTTCATGCAAACAGACTGCTATGTATTTATCCCCATAAAGCTAGTAGTGAGTTCAGACTTCTAACCAATTACGTTAACAATCAATTACTATAACCACTGCATGACCAGAACCTAAGAAATAGCTATATAATACCAAAATTGTCTAGAAGTGCTGTTATTTATATGGTTCACAGGAGTCAGAGAGGAACACTTTCTGAATAGGTCACAGGTGATCCACTACAAGAGGTGGTGGACTAAAGTATTCAAAACAGAGGAAACAGTTTATAAAAAGCAGTGCTGTGTGTGCTGTTAGGCACAAAAAAAGCAGAGGGTTCCTGAGAACAGATGGTTCCTAATTATTATGCACAAAAGTCAAAAGACTTTGAAAGAGGAAATCACAATACTTCTGAGATTTAAAATAGGAGAGCCCACATCATATTCTTTCTCCATGTTTAAACTGTATGCAGAACAATTCATTCAAAGATCTGTACTATATAAGGAAGAAGGTGGCATCAGGATGAGAGGTCAACAACCTGCTCTTGTTGCATAGGATCAAAGACTGCAGCCCTCAATATGGATTGCATCCCAGGAAAACAAAAATTACATTAGGAAAACAAAAATCCTCACCACCAATACAATAGACAACATCATGATATATGGTGTTGTTGTTGTTATGTGCCGTCGAGTCGCTTGCGACTCATAGCGGCCCTATGTACAATAGCTCTAAACTCTGCTTTGTCCTGTACCAATCTCACTGTCTCCGACACACTCATCCTGATTGCCCCAGTCACCGAATCACTCCATCTCCCAGAGGGCCTTCCTCTTCTGCGCCTGCCCTCCACCCTCCCAAGCATGCTGTCCCTCTCCAAGGACTGATCCCTCCTTACAACATGACCAAAGTATGTCAGACGAAACCTCAGAATCCTTGCCTCCAAGGAGCAGCCTGGTTTAACCCTCTCCAGGATGTATCCGTTTTCTTAGCAGTCCATGGCACCCTCAGCACTCTTCTCCAACACCAAAAGCATCGATTCTCCTTGTCCTCCCTGGTCATTGTCCAGCTCTCTGATGCATAACAAGTGATTACAAAGACCATGGCCTGTACCAGACGCACCTTAATCTCCAGAAACACACTGTTGCTCTTGAGTACTTTAGAGAGGTCCCTAAGAGCAGATTTTCCCATCGCAATACGTCTTTTAATTTCCTGGCTGCTGGTGCCAAGAGTGTTGATTGTGGAGCCAAGCAGACTAAAGCTGTGAACAATCTCAGTCTCTTCACCATCCATCCTGATGCTACCAGTTGGTCCAGTGGTGAGAATCTTTGTCTTCTTGACATCGAGCCTCAATCCATATTGAAGGCCATAGTCCCTGACCCTCAGCAGCAAGCACCTCAGGTCCTCCTCAGTTTCAGCAAGCAGGATTTTGTCATCTGCATAATGCAGATTGTTTATAGATCTTCCACCAGTCCCAATGCCACATTTCTCCTCATAGAGCCCAGCCTCCTGGATGATCTGTTCTGCATATAGGTTGAAAAGGTATGGAGACAGGACACATCCCTGGCCTACGCCCTTCTCAGTTTTGAACCACGCAGTGTTTCCTTGCTCTGTTTTGGCGACTGCCTCTTGGTTCAAGTATAAGTTTCCCATTAGCACGATCAAATGTTCTGGGATTCCCATTCTTCTCAGAGTCAGCCACAGTTTGTTATGGTCCACACAGTCACACGCCTTTGCATAATCAATGAAGCACAGATAGACATTCCTCTGGTACTCCCTGCTTTCAGCCAATATCCATCTAACATTAGCTACAATATCCCTAGTACCA
>NW_006399915.1:7118934-7139861 GCF_000299155.1 Elephantulus edwardii
ACCACGACCCCTTCTGAACCCAGCCTGGACTTCTGGCAGTTCTCTGCTGATGTGCTGTTCCAGTTGTTTTTGGATAAGAAATAAGAGATTGTCAATTATTTTATCTTGCTTGAATCCACAGTCATTGTCAGTGATTTCATCTTGCTTGGGTCCATAATCAGCACACTTGGCACCAGCAGCCAAGAAATCAAAAGACATATTGCACTGGGAAAGTCTTCTGTCAGAGACCTCTCCAAAGTACTGAGGAGCAATGATGTCAGTTTGAAGACTAAGGTGCACCTACCATGATCTTTTTAATTACTTACTATGCAACTAAAAGTTGGAAAATGAATAAAGATGATAGATTGATGCCTTTGGATTGTACTGTTAGGGAAGAGTATGGAATATTCCATGGACTACTTACTAAAAGAATACACAAATATGTCTTAGAACAAGGATAGTGTAAGTTTGTCATAAATGCTTTGTGCATATTGTTAGGAGGGGCCAGTCCTTGGAAAAGGACGTCATGCTTGGCAAAGTAGAAGGTCCTCAAAGGAGGGGAAGATCCTCAGCAAGATTAATTGACACAATGACTCTAACAGTGGCCTCCAGTATGTCAGAGATGATTAGGATAGCATGGGATATGACAGATTTTAGAGCTATTTTTCGTAGGGTCACTGAATTATAGTCAACAGCACAATGCATCACAAATTACAGGCAGCCTTCAATTACACATCAGCATAATAAAAAATCTCCCAAGCTCGGATAAATTACATCATGGAAAAGATTGAAGTTATCAGTGATTTTATTTTACCTGGATTCATAATCAGTGTGCATGAAAGCATTAGACAAGAAACTAAACTGTGTACTGCATTTGGTGACTCTTCTGTATAAGACCTCTAAAAGTGTTAATAGGACAAAGGTATCACTTTGAGGATTAAAGTGTGCCTGACCCAAGCCGTAATATTTTCAGTTCTTTTATATGCCTATGAACACTGGACAGTGAATAAGATAGACTAAAAAAAAGCATATTTGAATTATCATGTTGTTGAGTAATACTGAGTGTACTACTTAAAGCCAGAAGTACAAACCAGTGTGTCACAGCCAATATACCCCTTACTAGTGAAGGTAATGAGACTGTGTCACATATTTTGGGCTCATTACCAAGAAGTTCATTACCTTAGAATGACATCATACTTGGCAAGTAGAGAATCAACTAAAAGAAAAAAGAAAAAGTAAACGTAAGTTTGATAGACAGACATGGAATGTTTACAACAATGGCCTTGACATAGTGGTGGTTGTGAGGATGGTGCAGGACCTGTTTTGTTCTGTGGTACGTAGGATCACTCTGAATGGAAACTAACTTGATGGCACCTGATAGGGAGGGAGTCTTTTTCTTGACATCTAGAGACAATTGCTTGTAGATTGTCCTTTCCTAGTAGTAGACAAGACAAATGTACTTTGCTGTGGAGCAGCTCCTCACAGCTTTACACTTGAGTCAGGCATTTTATTGTTAATATTTTGTTTACTGGGCAAGAAAAATCTCAAAATCAAAGATATCTGTTACTGGTTTGCAGGAGAGGAAGACCCTCTATGAGATGGATTGATTCAGTGACTGGGATAATGGAGAGGGTGTTGGAAACAGTGAGATTGGCGCAGGATAGAGCAGAGTTTAGGGCTGTTGGACATATGGTCGCTATGAGTCACAGGCGAATTGACAGCACATAACAATGACAACATAACAGTAATCAATGCAGAACATCACTGGGACATAAAAATGTGATTGAAGTCTAGTTTTGTTCTTGGAAAAAAGAGGAAGAAATGTTTTCGCTATTCTTTGAATGATGGCGAAAGGTTAGGAAGTAATGTGTGTGTGTGTGTGTGTGTGTGTGTGTGTGTGTGTGTGATTAATTTGGAAGCAAGAGTGGCATCTACT
Source organism: Elephantulus edwardii (assembly GCF_000299155.1). NCBI lineage: Eukaryota > Metazoa > Chordata > Mammalia > Macroscelidea > Macroscelididae > Elephantulus > Elephantulus edwardii. The sequence goes on from NW_006399915.1 coordinate 7,120,850, forward strand.
TCTTAAACAACATACCTCCAGGAAATCTTATGAACTTTGATAAATGCCAGTAGTTGTAGATGGGCTTCAGGCCTTTTGTTCATAGAGTTGCTATGTGTTGCTCAACTCGAAGGCAATTAACACACACACATATTTCATTAAATACTGAAATTAAGGTGAACATTTATTAGAAGGACTAATGTAGTCCCTTCCTTATAAAACCCCCAGACCACTGTTGCCAAGTCCGTTTTGATCCTGTAGGACAGGGTAGAACTCCCTCACATTGTTCTCAAGGCAGCAAAGCTTACAGAAGCAGAATGCCACGTCTTCCTCCCAGAAACGGCCAGTAGAGTCAAACCTCCAACCTTTTATTTAGCAGCTGCCATCCACTTTAGAAACTACCCCACCAGGGCTTCTTTATTGTCACAAAAAAGAATACACGTTGTTCAGAGATTCACAGGTTGTGCTGTAGGCACAGGGATAAGTAAGGATTGAGTCAGTTTAGGTTTTTTTTAACCCCTGTATTTTGAAAGTTCTGGGTTTTATGTTAACAAGAGGAAAAAGCAGATGTTTTTTAGAAGTGGGGGAAGTATATTCCTGAATATTAGTTATATTAAAATTTATGCATGTCTTGAGCAAAACTGTAAACTAAGTAGTCTGTATGCATTTAGAAAAAAAGAATTACTGCTAAGGCCAAGCTGTGCTAATCTAAACTCAGTTTCATATTAGATTGACTTGTAAGTTAGGAAATTGATTCCCAACTGGTGAATGGGCTTGGATGTGCCAAAACTTTCCACTGGGTTCTAGGAGTACCCAGAGCCCTGGACCAGTTGCTTCTTGTCTTCAATAGCTTTCTCCTTTATACTTCTCAATAAATACTGGCATTTTCTATTTGTGCCATAATTGGAAATAAATAGGAAAACTGCTAAAAAAATATTACACACTGACTGTATCTTGCTTTTAGTAAAGCAAAAATCACACAAGAAGAACTGTAATGTGGGTAATAATAATTCCACTACATATCAAAAGAGCAAAACAAACTGGATATATATTAATATAACCAATATTGAAATCTGTCTTTTAAATTGAAAAATTCTTCTAAGTATTTAATTGTGTAAGCATCACATAGCACAAAACTTATCATTAAAAATAATCATTTCTGTTACATTTCAGAGAACAAATACGATTATCTTCCAACAACTGTGAATGTTTGCTCAGAACTGGTTAAGCTTGTTTTCTGTGTCCTTGTGTCATTCTGGGTTATAAAGAGAGGTAAGTCTTGAAATTGTGTTATAAATCTATTAAAAATAGTTCGAATATTTTACTCCTGAAAGGAACACACTATATGATTTAGTCCATTAACTTTTCCTATGAGGAAGCTAAGATGCAAACAGGGTATTAGTGATAGGTATCATTATTGATATCTGTGGAACCAGATGGCATTTATTAATGTTTTAGCATTCATAATCTAGTTGAATGGTTTGGTAAAGCGAAAAACAAGGAAGACTGCAAGATAGATTGACACAGTGACTGCAATTATGAGGATGATGCAAGATACGTGTTTTGTTCTGTTGTGACTTGATGCCACCTAACAACAGTGGTAATACCTAGTTGGATGTTCACAACGCTTAGAAGTAAGCATGTTGTTAGATTCCATCAAGTACATTTGGACTCACAGTGACCCTGTGTACGACAGATTGAAACACTCCTGTATTATAGGCAGCTAAATAGGTCAGATTAGAAGGGTTGCCTCCTGGATTCCACTGTGTCTTCCCCTTATTGCACCTAGTTTGCTGTTCCTGTGATGACTCATACAACAAGTTAGTTTTCATTTCAGTGAGCATTACTGTGCTACTGATTTGATCCATTGCAGTTTGTTTCTGTGCCATTGAATGAACTGCCGCTGACACTCCAATGGGTTTTCAAAGACTGTATATCACAAGGAACAAGACTGCCCATCTTTCTCCCCTGGAGCAGCTGCTAGATTCAAATCTCCTACCTCTAGGTTGGCAGCACAGCTCATCAATTCCTATTTTCAGTAGAGGCATCGGTGTGGTGTACTGGAATCAGGAACCTATCTGGGCAGATTAACTTCATGCCAATTCAGTTTTCTCAGATATCTAACAGAAATGCTAGTCCCTTCCTCAAATGATAAGTGATACTTATAAAGTAGTAAGCGTTTTGTAAAATATATAGACTCCCAGTACTAATTGCCACAAAGTTGATTCAAACTCATGGCCACCCCATGTATGTCACAGTGGAACTATACACAATGGAATTTTCAGTGATTGGTTTTTAGCAATAGAACATCAGATTTTCTTTTGAGGCCCATCTCAATGACTTTGAACTGCTAACTTTTTGGTTCACTACTGAACATGTTAACCATCTGTGTACCACTAAGGGGTTGTGCTTCACCTCAGCTCTCCAATTATTGAATCTTCACTCCGTCAATTTGATCTGCCTTCCCAACATGTAGTAAATGTAGGATTTAGAGCACAAAACTTGCTCAGAAAGATGTGCTTTACGTTGAAGAGCTGTACTCTGTGTAGAATTTCTCGTTAGTGTTCTTAATCCCATGGTATCCATGTGGTGTCTGTGGGATTTAAACAGTCTGCCTTCATTTTCTATCTTTTCATTTTGCAGTCTTTGTGTTAAAGTAACTTCCTAAATGTTTGTAAACCTGAAGAAGAGACAGTAACTCATACTAGGATCAGTAAAAGCCCACTCTCTGTTGTTGTTGTTGTTATTGTTGTTGTTGGTAAGTGCCGTCGAGTTGTAGACGATTCATAGCGACCCTATGAATGAAAGACCTGAGCACTGGTCATAGAGTTTCCAGAGGCAAGCCGTTTTGGAAGTGGATGCAATTTCTCCTTCCAAGCTTGTTTTAATCAGGAGCTCCACCAAACACTGTCCACCGTAGCCATTATCACTTTTGACACATCACTGTCACAGTGTTTAACATCGCAGCAACCATGAGTTACCTCTGTACAGCAATGCACAGACCAGTGCTATACCAACTAGAATAATGTTTGACAGAAAAACAATTTGAACCAGGCTACTCTCTGTAGATATATATATACCCACACACACACATATATCCTCTTTTTTTTTTGTTTTAAAGATTTTTTTTTTTAATTTTATTATTCTTGTGTGAGTGTACCGTCAAATCAGATTCTGACTAGTACAGGAGGAGATTGTCCCTTCTTTCCCAGCAGAGCATCTGGTGGATTTGAACCATGCGCCTCTGGGATTGTAGTTGCAGCTCCTTACCACTAGGCCACCAGAGCTCCCCTATATATCCTCTTTTTATGTTCCCTTTCATACATTCTCCGTGAAGGTGGGTGTAAGGGAGTCTCTCAGCATGAAAACTTAATCTTTTTTCTATCTGTTACTTGTTTAACAAAAGATCTCCTTGGTCTTCTATTCTCAGAGTAGTTAGAGAAAACATGCATATTCTTAGTCACTGTGTTATTTCTAGTATCTTAAGTTAACAGGAGTTTTAAATCTTAGCTTTTCTCAATGTATCATTGTCAGTCACAGAGCACAGCAGTAAAATCCTTTTATTGTGTGTTTTCTTGAGGTTTATAGTCACTTAGAGGCAAATTCATGAATCCCTTTAGATAAAGTTATGTCAGGTTTTTTTTCCTCTAAAAATTAGAGCATGTTCATCAAAATCATTTCTTTATCACTGTGTTTCTTTCTTTTATAAGATCATCAGAGTAGAAACTTGAAATGTGCTTCCTGGAAGGAATTCTCCAATTTCCTCAAGTGGTCCATTCCTGCCTTTCTTTATTTCCTGGATAACTTAATTGTCTTCTATGTCCTGTCATATCTTCAGCCTGTAAGTAACTATGACAAAGAAAATAGCATTGTGATAACACAGACTTCAGAACTGTTCTTTCCTTTATTTTCCTTTGAGTTCTTAATTTCTCATTACTCTTGCTAGCTTCCTGCGGTTTTCTCAGAATCACCTAAATACTGAATTACCAATCAGCTTGCCAGTTTCTCCCACTGTTAAACATTATTGTATATTGAATTGTATTACTACTGTATTAAACTGTGCTGACCGCTTTGGAGAAATAGTTCTGTTGGCCCAAGGTATCAGAGCCATCCCTCTATATCCTTCAGCTTTCTGCCTTGTTTTCTGAGCCTGTCTGTCTACCAACATCTAATAGTAACTTCAGCTTCTAGGACTTCCGTGACTAATTCAGAAAATTATATTTTCTTTGTACCTCTCTTTCCCTTGTTGTAATGGAAGTTATATTCATGGGAGCTCTGGTGGCCTAGTGACAAGAACCTGCACTGCAGTCTCAAAGGCATGCGGTTTGAGGCCACCAGCTGCTCTGTGGGAGAAGGATGGGCAGTCTCCTCCCATGTGATTAACTGCCTCCAAAAACCCACCAGAGGGTCAGCTATGAGTCGGTTCTGACTCAACAGTAAACAACACACAGCATACATATTCTGTTTGTATGTTTGTTTTTTTCTTTAATCCTATTACTGAATAATTTATTTGAGTAGGAATCCTATTCTACCCATTATAAATACCATATGGAATATTTCTCATCATCACTCTCAGCACCCTTTGTTCTCAAATTGGAGTGCCATTAATAATTGGAAGCAACATATGGTTTTCTGCCTTTAGTCATTATTTAATTTGAGTCATGTGCTTATTTTCTTCCAGGATTTTATAAAATCAACCATTATGTTCCATTTGTTGCAAAAATGTTTTGAATTTCTTTGAAAAAATAATTTGAGCCATTTTTATCATAAGCAGGTTTTAATTAGCACTAGTCCTCCATGAGGAGCCTGTTAAATATCACCAATTCAGCTTCAAAACAGGATGAAAAAGACTGCTCGGTAGTGTGTGATGGAAATAATAACTTACCATAAACAAAAGTTTGACCCTTTCCCCACAATTCAGAAGGTGTTTTACTGGCAAGTCCCAGCTATTCCAAGTTTCAGTTGCCACATTTGTAAAGTAGAACAATGACACTGTACAGGCCCAAAGGCAGGACCCTGGCACAATAACCCACTGTAAATTTCTTTAAGCTCTCTAATCTGTATTATTAGTATGTGCTTAGTTCTTTTAAAATTTCTACTCCCTAAATTCTTTTTTTCCACTTCCCCCACCCCTTTCTTTCCAGATCTTAGAATCCTCTACCCAGCAGATTTCTTGTTCTTCTTCCAGGTTCTCTTCCTTCCTGATTGTGTATAATCACAGGTTTTACAAAATATTCCAGTGGCACACTCTGGGTATTGCTATGTGCACATTCTGCTGTATGTAATTAAGTAGACATGCCTGGGAGATTTGGTGCAAAGAGTTCTGTTATTTTATTGATAATATACTACTTAAAAGTTTGGAAAGAGTGTTTAGTCAGTCTGCTTGCTTAGATGCATTTGTACTGCCATTATTGTGATTACCTTGGCTCCTCTCCCCACGCTCTTACCAGGCACTTTTTCTTTTCCTCATTGTCTCTTAGTCTAAATAAGTTCTCATGCATTTGTCTATAGAGAAAAACCTCAAAACGTCAATTCCCATAGAAATTCAGTAGAAAACAATATTTCAGTGCTCTTGGAATTAGCACTAGACGTTAACTGAACTTAATCTTACTTCTTTTATTCACTGTGTGTTAGCCATACTTGCTATCAATAGTGGGTGCATAGAGAAGATGGTAGTTACTTGGTTTAATCAACTTAAAATCAGGTGAAATAAGATCAATAGCACTTGTGTGAAAAGTAATTACTAATATTGTCAGAAGGCATGTCATCAAGAGGGGACCTTCTCCTTCTAGAAGGACATCATATTTGGAAAAGTAGAGAGTCAATGAAAGAGAGGAGGATCCCCATTAAATATGGGTTAGTACACTGACTGCAGCAGAGGACTTAAAAACACAGCGAAGATTGTGAGAATGGCACAGGTTCGGACAGGGTTTCTGTCAGCTGTACATAGTGTGGCTATGAATAAGGGGCAACTTGATGGCACCTGACAACAGCACTGTTTTACATAAATCCAGAGAACTCTTAAAATATCAGTTTAGTATTGTGTCACTTACATTGAACCAACAAAATGTATTTTATTACCTAGGATAGCACAACTCAGAACTCAAACTCATTTCTGTTGAGTTTGAACCGACCCATAGCTGACCGTTCATTAGGTTTCTGAGACTGTAAGTCAGGTGGGGGGAGATACCCCTCTAAAATAACATCACATGGAAGGAGCTTGCTCACTAGAATAATAAAGGCAGTTAAAAAATATATGCCACCATGTTTTTAGCATTTAAGTGGGCCTGACAGTACCTGCCCTCTATCTAGCCATGTTGTTATATGCCCTTGAATGAAAACTGCCTCATAACTGAACCTCCAGTGGGTTTTCTGAGGCTGTAAAATGCAAGAGAGGAGATTGCCCATCTTCCTCCCAAAGAGCACCTGGGTGGGCTTGAATCCCCTATCTTTGGCATGACAGCACAATTTCTTACCACTCAGCTACTAGAGCTCCCTGTGTCTAGCCATAGAAGCAGCATTAAGCACCTTTAAACACGTTGACCCCTTGAAAAGCATGCATTTTGTAAGCATGAACACATTTATTTTCAGACCTAAACCTTTACAGTGTTAGTACTACTAGATCTGCATAAACAGATTATTTTTCACAACCATTTGTTGAATTTAAACACATATTTTCAAAGCCTTTACAATAATTTGATCATATCTAAATAAATTTAACTAGCCATGAAAATGGAATCTAATCCTCTAGTGAAATAGCTGCCCTAGTAACCTCTTTGGGTTTTGACCAAAAAGCTTTTTTGTCAGCCAAACCAACAAGCTGGGAGATTTCTGAGGTCAGTACTTTGTTTGGATTGTAACTCTATCTTTTCTTTCTTTCTAGGCCATGGCTGTTATCTTCTCAAATTTTAGCATTATAACAACAGCTCTTCTATTCAGGATAGTGCTGAAGTAAGTAACTTGCTGTGAAAGCATATATCATACTTTCAAATGGCCAGCCTTGTTCAATCGATATACCCAGAGCAGTGAACCCACAGGTCACCAAGGCCAGCATTTCATTCCTCATTGGCTTTGTAGACTGAGAAAGTTGTTTAGCCCATCTGGGAGACTGCGCCTGCGCTAACCTGACCACATCTTCTGTAATTAAAAATAAAAGTTGTAGGAAAGATTTGAAGAACTCATAAAAAAAAAGGTACTCAGTAGGTTATAAAATTTGGTATCTGGAGTTCTAGTTCTGAATTTTGAAGAAAATATTCATGAGCTGCTTTTTTTTTTTTTAAGAATCTGCGTAAATGAGAAGCTAAGAGGTTCCTAGGATTATAAATACAGTTGTAGTTTGGAAATGATAAAGAGTGGTCAATTCTTCATTAAACTGCTTAAGAGGAGCACATGTTTTGTACTTTAACTGGCAGAGGATTTGCTTGAGGAACCTTAAATCTAGTTTTACAGTTTAGGCTAGAGAATGGTGATGTTGCTTTATGCCACTGAGACAACTGACACATAGCTGACCCTCCAATGGGTTTTGCAAGGCTATAATTGCACAGGAGGAAACTGTCCATCTTTCTCCTGCAGAATAACTGATTGATGCAAATCATCACCTGCCTTTGAGTGGGCAGCATAACTCTTTAAATTTTCCAAAATAGTATTACTCGTCTTCACTAGCTCCAGGAGGACCACTGAATAGTGTTAACAGTTTTAGGTAAATAGACTCTGCTTTGAAGGAAAGACCAGGAAGTCTTAAGTAACAGGGTGATACCAGATGTGGGTCCTTATCTACAGTTTAACTTATTATATAAAACCTAGATGATAAAAATAAAGGTACCTTCTTGTCATACTTGTGGTGGTTCTTTTAATTTTACATTTTCTTTCTCTTTTTGATGTCTTGTTTCTCAGTGTGCTCTGTGAGAGTGTGCTTTTTCATAATTTACATGTTGAGAAGGAAGGACTTGCACGTTGGCCTAAATCAAATCCATTATGTGACGAAGCCATTGCTCCCTGATGTGTAGCGTTGCTGAAATATTTTCTTTCGCCCTGAGAAGACGTGTAATTTAATAGTTAATGTGAAAAACAAGCAGAACAATGAACATCTCTAGTTCAGTTGAAATGTTAAGGAACATTGAAATTTACTTTAGTTATTGTGGCCTTCATTTTATTTATGAATTGTGAATTATTAAACTAGCACTTTAAAGAATACTCTTTACTATGTTTTTTTTCCTATAATTGTATTTTATTAATTTTCATAAACATTTACAGAGATTTTGGGTTTCCATTCATTCATTGTTGCACTATTCTCTCTACCCTCCTCCCAGTTTGTTCTTGTCCAAATGCCACAGTGCTTGTCAAAGCCAGTTCTGATTAATCTTCTTTGTCAGTGTGTCCTTTGCCATTCCCTATCACTCCTCCCTGAGAGAGACTTCACCCTGAGTCATAAGGAAAAGGGGATGGCGTATTCTCTTAGCTACTTCCTGCTGAAAAGGGACGCTGTGGGTTTCAGGGTGAAGATCTTCTCTCACTACTCTAAAGGGTCCCTTTGGCAGTAGGAAACACATAGACTATTATGGAGATTGATTTTGGAATTTAGATGCACTCTTATTGATTGTGCTTGGCCGTACATGTTCATATCCTTGAAGATGTATCATGGGGGTGTTGCAACCTAGAAGACACAAATTTGACTAACAAGTTATAAGTACATGAGTCCAAAAATTATGGAAAAGTAAAAGAAAAGATTCTTTCATTGTTTTACAAACCCTCCCCCAGGTCCCCTCCACCATGTAGCCCTCGCTCTAGTCTCCTGTGATGACAGAAATACCTAGTTATATATCTCTTTTAAACAGTTTTCTCCCTCCTCTGTTTCAGTGCAGTATACATTATTTAACCCATCTTACTCAGTCTCTCCCCAACCCTAAGGACAGTCCCATTCTACAACAGTGGCGTCATGTAATATTTGTCCTTTTGTGACTGGGATATTTCACTCAGCATAATTTTTACTATGTTTTGAAGTCTTTGAAAATTGACAGGTAGCTCATTCTGAAGGATAAAAAATTGGCTTCTGAGAAAATGTGAGCAGTCATGTTTTCATATTGATTCCTATGAGAAAATTAGGAATGGATTTCCGGAAAGTGGGTCTAAGGAGGAGGAACTACAAGATGTAACAAAACACCACTTATTAGTAAGGGAACATACATCTCAGAAATGGACAAAATATAAATAAACTTCCTATGAACTGAAAATTTGTGAGTACACAAAGTATTGTGTTTAATGTATATAATATACAAGTGTTAGAAAGAAATTACAATAATTAAAATTGAATTTATCTGAGAGAAGATAAAGTGTGTAGATTGTTCCACTTGATATTGGCCAGAAGCCCTATACCTGCCCCATAGTAAATAGCTTCATTAAAATTTTAAGCATTTAAATACTTGCATTAAAAAGTTAACCAATTTTTTAAAAAAAATCTGTACACAAGACACATTCACTGCAATTGAGTTAGTTTCAACTCACAGCAGAACTCTGGGATTTTTAAGGCTATAAATCTAAGCAAGGTGCTACATCTTAAATCTTAACAGGAGGGAGCTGCCCTTCTTTCTCCTTTTGGACCTGCTAGTGAATTCAGAGTGCCAGAGACTTTTGGGCAGCAGAGCAATCCAGTGCACACTGCCTCCAGAACTCCCAGTACTATATGCAGTAGTGTTGTAAATTGAGAATATTTTATTTTTAATGTTCTGTTTTTAGAAGCAGGAATGGCATCCACTTCCTAAATAACATGCCTCCAGAAACTCTATGAACTTTCATAAATGTCAATAATGTCAATAGTTGTAGAGGGGCTTCAAGCCTTTTGTCCTTTTGTTCATATGGTTGCTATGAGTCGTGCTCGACTCGAAGGCAATCAACAACAACAATTACTGAATTATTATTTTTTTTAGCTAACATTGGTTTTATTTTTGCATACTTTAATTCTTAATCTTTGAAGTAATGGAATAGATTCTTATATGTGTGTTTACATTGATTTTAACATCTATTTGAATCTTATTATATTAAAGGAAGTTATCTGCATAAACATAGAAGCATTTCAAGTTGGTTGTTTCCGCAAGCACTAACTTAGCTCACTTTGTTAGTGTTAATTCTTTGAAAATCAGGTCTAACGCTATTTTAAATAGGTGTTAAAATGTAGCGACAATTACTACTGTCATATATGAGAATACCTTTTGAATGCTATCTTACTTACATTTTAAATCAATTTTCACTATTCTGTTTACTTGGTATGTCATATTCTGTTTTTCTTTACTGTTTAATCTTTTTTTTCTAAATGAATCCTTTTAATGTTTTACCATAAGCAAGGAAATTTTGGTCTAGGCAATGCAGTTAAAGCATCTGTCAATGCCTTTGACTTGTGGTCTTGGGGAAGAATACTGACTTTTCCTTGGACTGCTTGGAAAAAGTGCTCCTTAGAAGCAAAGATGGTGAAACTTTGTCTTACATACTTCTGGTATGTTGTTAAGAGAGTCCATTTCTTGGGGGAAAAAGCCATCATGTTCAGAAAGATCAAGGCTCAGTTAAGGAGAGGAAAAGCCTCAACCAGATGGATCAAGTGACTGTAACAGTGTGCTCAGGTATATCAGAGATGATGAAAATGGCACAGGATAGGACGAGGTTCAAATTCACAGGGTCACTGTGAGTTATAATACTTATCTAGACAACACCTAAAAACAGCAACAACATCATATATTCTTGATGTTTTTGCCATAAATAATTAGCTTTTCATTTAGAATAGTAAAATTACTGTCTTAATATCCTTGACCGCAGCAGAGTTGTCAAATACTTTTTTTCCATTCAGATAAAGAAAATGAGGCTATAAAAGAAGTAGAACAAATTAAGTGTAATTGCTAATTCAAGAAATATTTGAAGGAATTTGAGAGTGGGGGTACGGTGGGGAGGAAGGGAATTGAAGACAAACATCACTTTGGGAAATAATATCAAGCTGAACATTGAGATTTAGGAGGCAAAAGGTAATCAAGACACATTTTACAAAAGAGTATGTATGAGTTGCAAATAAAAATATTATGAAATGAGATGGGAAAAAATCATTAAATTTTGTGAAACATACAATAACTGTCTTGGAAGTTATGTTAAAAAACAGTTACTGTTTACACCAAAATAACAAAAAATGCTGCATAAATTGTGTAGGCATTTTCTCCAAAATCATTCACTCACTTGATAAATGTATATATTCTCCCAACTCTGCACTTGATCACTCTGCTGGTAAGAAATGTGTTGCATGTAATTTCTAATGCTACTAAGAAATATTTTTTTGAGAAAACAGTTATGTAGATATTCCACTTAAATTTTTTATGTTCTGCTTTTGTGTACTACTATCACCTAGAAGAGTTCTTACTGCACATAATTTTTAATTTTCTAGTCACTAGGAAAACTCAATGTAGGGAATCCTAAAGTAGAAACCAAAAGCAATTTAATTTAACTTGTTGTTATATAGACTTGTTGAGATTTAGGGCCTCAGAAACCCATTTGGGGATCAGCTGTGAGCCAGTACCCACTCAATAGCAATGAATTTTTGTAGAGAGTTTCCAAATTGCTCAACAGTTTTCCACATACAGTTTTTTAATTTATGTAATCATATTTGTTGTTGTTGTTGTTATATGCTATCAAGTCACCTGTGGATCATAGTGACCCTATGTGCTACAGCCCTTAACTCTGCCCTGTACTGTGCCGATTTTATTGTCTGTGATACACCTTATCCCCAATACCCCAGTCACTGAGTCAGTCCATCTCATCGAGGGTCTTTCTCTCTTGCACTGACCCACCACCTTCATACACCTATGTATATGCACATATCCATATAATAATGAGGTCACTTGATAAAAACATTTAGAAACAGACTCTTCTTAGTTTGTGGTTCTTTGGTAATGTGATCTTCTAACTCGGTGCATGCAGCTCTGAGCACCACTCAGAATGCTTTACACGAGCAACGCAGAGCATTAATGAACTGTTGCATGACTAAATTGTAGGAGCAAACTCCTCCACACGGAATTGGTGCTCATTTGTAAGAACTCATATGCTCAGCTAACTCTACGGACTACTTCTTTATCGGAAACAACAATATTCTCATTCTTAATGATTTTTATATGTACTACCTTAAATAAGTACTAATTTTACAGAAATTATTTTACTTAGTGCCTTCTATAGATAGATAGATAGATAAATTTTAAATTTATTTACATGAAAGTTTATAGAGACTTTGGATTTCCATTCATTCATTGTTGCAATGTTCTCCCTGCCCACACCTCCCCCCCATTTGCTATTCTTTTTGAAAAGTAAAAGAAAAAATTATTTGTTATTCAATCCCTTCCCCCAAGTCCACTCCACTATGCTACCTTCATTTGGGACTCCTGACATAACAATAATATCTAATCATGTCAGTGCCTTCTAAAGGGTGTTTGTGAAGATCATTATTATTTGGAAAGTTTAAGGTAGTCAGCATTGAAGCTAAAAAAACTATAGATGATATCTTTGCCTCATTTGTCTATAACATACAAGGATTGGTTTTTGTATACTAAGCATTCAGTTTTCATTTCTGCGTTTGTCCACTCATATTCCTTTCTACTACTTTATATATACCTGCTTTAGAAATTAAGTGACAATTTCACAACTTTTGGTTGAAAGCTCTACTAACCCTTTCTCTAAATTCTAGATCTGGTTACTTGAGAATTATATACAATCTGAAGACATGATAGTTTGCCAGATTTACAGATACATAGATTGTGTGACAGTTGGCAAAGCACTAAACTCTGTTGAAGCATTGGGGAAATCTGATGCATCTTCTTATGTAGCTGAGAGCTCAAATTATGTGCTACAGGTGCATTGATTGAGAAGGATGATACAAAAGACCATGGCACACATGCTTTAAACCCAATACTGTCCATTATGACTCATAACAACCCCATAGGACAGAGTAGATCTGCCCCATAGATTTTGAAAAGGTGTAAATCTTTACTTTTTAACCATCAACTCAGATGTCATTTTCTCCTAAAAGCCACGGCTGACTATTGTTATTAGTTAATTTAATGGCTATCTCCCCATTAAAGTGTAAAATTCTGAGGTCAGAGGTCAAGTCTGAAATCGCCAAGTGGCTGACACATAGTGGCTGTTTATTAAATACCTGTTGAACTGAATAAATTTACAAATTGACATAATACATATCCTCTACATCTCACCTATTTTTCCTCCCTTACCCCCTTTTAAAAGAATCGTTATAAACTATGAAACACTGCCTCAAAGACCATTTTTCCCCCATTACCTACTCAGCCAGCAACTTGCTGAATAATAATCTATAATTAGATCATGGATCCAGGTGCTAGTTATTCCCTAAATCTTTCTTAGCCCATGAACACCTTTCATGATGTGACCGCTTTGAAGAATCTTTCCAGCAGGGGAAAATTGCCTATATACAGAGATTTGAAAAACACTACCAGAATTCACATTCTTGTTACTCATCCATATACTTTCTGGTTTATGTACACCAGGTAAAGAGTCCTTGTTCCAACATTTCCTGGCAAATAATAGGTTTTTCAGACAAATAGATAATAACTGTATAATAATAATAATAATACTGTCTCAGCATAAAATCACCTCTGGAAGTAAAAAAATATGGTTAAACCTATGGATTTCACAGAAGGCTACAAAGAGGAGGCACGATTCACTGGTGTTAAGTGACAGTTCTTATGTAAGTGAATAAAAATGATGCCAAGTTTAAGAAGCAGAGGCATCAACAGGTGTCCTTGAGCTTGAATTGTGGAGGATTAGTGTATAGTTTATCCACTTGTCAGCAGAAATTATTGATACTCAAAAGAACAGTAGTAAAATCTCACTTTTCATCTTTGAACAGGCGGCACCTGAACTGGATCCAGTGGTCCTCCCTCCTGATTCTGTTTTTGTCCATTGTGGCCCTCACTGCTGGGACTAGCACTTCACAACATGATTTGGCAGGACATGGATTTCATCATGATGCTTTCTTTCGCCCATCCAATTCCTGCCTGCTTTTTGAACAAGGGAGCCCTAGCAAAGACAATAGCACACCAAAGGAGTGGGTGTTTCCTGAATCTAAGTGGAACACCACAGCAAGGATTTTCAGTCACTTCCGCCTTGGCTTGGGCCATGTTCTCATTATAGTCCAATGTTTCATTTCCTCAATGGCCAATATCTATAATGAAAAGATATTGAAAGAAGGGAACCAACTCACCGAAAGCATCTTTATACAGAACAGCAAACTCTATTTCTTCGGCGTCCTATTTAACGCACTTACTTTGGGCCTTCAGAGCAGTAACCGTGATCAGATTAAGAACTGTGGATTTTTTTATGGTCACAATGCCTTTTCGGTAGCCCTGATTTTTGTCACTGCATTCCAGGGTCTCTCAGTGGCTTTCATCCTAAAATTCCAGGACAACATGTTCCATGTTTTGATGGCCCAGGTCACAACTGTCATCATCACAACAGTGTCTGTGCTGGTGTTTGACTTCAGGCCCTCCCTGGAGTTTTTCCTGGAAGCCCCATCAGTGCTACTTTCTATATTTATTTACAATGCCAGCAAGCCTCAAGGTCTGGAATATGGATCAAGGCAAGAAAGGATCCGAGACCTGAGTGGCAGACTTTGGGAGCGCTCCAGTGGGGTAAGTTGTGATGACACTGCTTTTTGACCTGTTCTCATGTCCCAGTGTGGTTATTCAGAAATAATTTAAAAAATCTGATTTTTCCAAGAATGTACTGGATATCTATGACTTAGACATCAACCAATATTCCTTGGACTCATGATGATGTGTATAAGGGCTCATAAGGCCATGTGATAAATGTTTCTAAGTATAGAGGAAAACATTTAATATAGACGTTCCATCACGTCCTCAAGTACCTTATGAATAGTTATGTCATAGAACTGGATGACACTTCACAAAGTATCTAGTCCAGACTCCTTGGTTAAGCATGTTAAGAAACCAATTCAGAGGCTGAATATTTTACTGCAAATAAGTAAGAACTAGCATTAGACCCCTGAGGTCTGAATCCCAGTCCACAGCTTTTTCCATGCCTCTGTAGTAGAGAAGCCTCATTCATAGGAAAACTTGATCTTATACCTTGTTAGGTCTTGTTAGATGAAAACTGACTCATTAATTCTGTTGTTGTTGTATACCATCAAGTCAAAACAGACCCATAGTTGATCCTCTAGTGGGTTTTCAGAGACAGTTTAATTGAATAGGAGGAGATTACGCATCTTTTTCCTGCAGAGAAAGAAGCTGATGGGTTTGAACCGCATGACTTTGGAATGGTAAGCGTAGCTCCTTACCACTAGGCCACCAGAGTTCCCAGATCTGTCATTACTGAGAGGGGCTAGAAAGCATTATGCTGATTAAACTAAATCTTTTGAGTAGAATATTGCATAAGACAATTATGGTAAAAAAAGAAGGCTATCTAGTAAGATGTGTATAAAAATCAAAAGCAGGAATACAAGGAGGGCAGGGACGCTGACGATGTGGGGGGAGGATATCATGTGATCATCGAGTCTTTGATCTACTTTTTAAAGGAAAGCCAATGTCTTTCTCACCTTTTAGTTAATTTTCCCCTCAAGACCAGCAGAGGGTACTCTTGCTCATACTGTTAAATTTGAAATACAAGTTCTCAGTGCTTTTCACTTTTTTTATTATATCAGGATACTTCTAAAATTAACTTTCCAAGAATTTAAGTATTTATTAAATTCCATTTAACCTAATTACATTTATTCAGGTGTGTGTCATTACACTTGGCGAACATCCAATTGCATGTACTTTGAGGATTTTCTTTTTTTTCTTTAAAGAAATAGCCTCTCTCCTTTTGTTTGGTATGGTGGATTGGGTGTGTTGCACTGCTGAACCAAACATGGCTCCTCTAGTGGTTAGAACTCACCTGCAGGCTCAGGAATAAAGACAGACAGTCTCCTCCCTAGTGATTTACAGCCTTTGAAAGCTCAGTGGAGAAGGTAGCTGCGAGTTGGTTTCAACTCCACCATAGTGAGTTTTTTTTTTATTAAGAGCTTTAAAGGGAAGCTCTGCCAGTGAAGTCTGCAGGGAATTGTGCCACTAACCCAAAGTCCACGCCTTTCTGCAGCTCTGAATCTGCTGGCAACTCCACAGGAGAAAGATGGATAATCTCATGGGAGATTCATAGTCTTGGAAACCCATTAGAAGGTCAGCTATGAGTTGGTTCCAGCTCGCCTGCAATGAGAAAATGACTAAAGGAACCCTGGTGGGGGCATGGCTAGAGCATGTATTGATTTACACCTGCTAGCAGTCAGCGTCCGTAAAGACTGATAATCTTGGCAACCCTAGGGAGCAGTTCTACCCTGTCCTGCAGTGTTTTTAGGAACTGGTGGCAAGTTTGAGGCATTAAGAGATAGCTTTAAAGACTCTAAACTCCAGTTCTTGCAGTAGTGGACTACAGGTAGGATACAGGTAAGTTAGACCGAGAACGAAGTTCAGGGTTCAGGCTTTATAGACTTTTTGTAGTGGGATGGTGGGCTCAGGTGCCCAGGCTGCTCAGGCAAGTGGACCAGCAGGCTTGACTGAGCATGCTTCACTCCTTTCCCAAATACTTTCCCTCACCCGCCTGCCTCTACCTGTCCCTCTGGCCTCCATCAGCAGCCTCAACAGTAGTAACAGTAATTAGAACTATCAGAAGCAACTTCTATAAGGTTTTAATGTGTTATTTACAGAATATCCAAATCATTTAACCCCCTGGATCACAGAATATATTGTAAACATTAAGCAGTGCATGTTGGTGATGATGTACCATTGAGTCGGAACCAACCCATAGCTGACCATCTGGCAGGTTTGCAGAGACAGTAAGCCACATGGAAGGAGTTTGTGAATTTGAACCATGTACCTTTGCATTGGCTGAGTAATTCCTTGCCTTATCGAGATGGATTGAGAAACACAGTGACTGCATCAGTCAGATATGATGAGGATGGCACAGGATAGGACAGGTTTCAGATCTGTTGTTCATAGGGTTACTAAGAGTTGTACTTGGCTCGATAGCATGTAACAACAACAACAAACTATAAATTTCGCCATGCATACCTACATTTTAATTAATTCTGTTGTCATCACTAAGTAATTTGAAAATTGTCTACCTCAGATTTTTTTAATTAATTACGGTTTGTATGTTTCTTTTAAGGATGGAGAAGAGCTCGAACGACTTACCAAACCCAAGAGTGATAATGAGTCTGATGAAGATACTTTCTAATTGATTCCTTTTTTTTCTTTATTTTTTTTTGATTCCTAAATAATTGGCAGCTGTAACAAATCTACTTTTCAAGTTGTCAGTATTTGTAATAGTCATCTTTTCACTTTGATAAATAATGTTTCTAAAACATAGTACTATTTGCACATATCTAACCATTCCTTAAACAGTCCTGCCCAAATCTTACAAAGTACTAAGGAACTGATAGGAGTCATAGAATGAGGACTGTGACAACAGCACAGTGTTTGTTAAGTCAGTGAGATATATTTGCAGATGTGTTTTCTTGGCTTCGAGGTTACGGAAAATTTCCAGTAATTATGTTAGCTGTAACCTATGCACATATAAACAGAGATAAGTTTGACATGTATTAATAATTATGTAGTACTAGTCTGCATGCCAGAGTCTTCCCCCCCTTTTTTTATAATTGTAAACATCTCCTTGTTTAATTTTGAAGCCATGACAGAACCAATTTTGTAATTAAGAATCACTAAGACTTCGTTAAATATTTGGTTGAAGGACCTAACTATCTGGAAACTCCCCTAGATTTGGGGATAAAATAATCTGTGCTAAATGTTTTGCTAAGGAGCAATTTTAAGAAACTCAAGGGAAATTTTCTTTTTAGTTCTTATGTTTTTCAGCATGAGTAAGCTTCAATTTACGTGTAACTTGTTTGTTCTCTTCGGTTGTATATCACAAAAATTTTGTTCTTATTCTTGCATTATTCCAGTTCAGAGGGCATTTAATGGTATTATTTATTAATGGAGCTTGTGACTATTTTGTGTCTTTCTGTTTTATTATCCTGTTCTCAAATGTTAAAGCTCTGACTTTAGAATCATATAATATTATTAATATGATTAATGCTTAAACATTCTCATCTTTGGAAGGGATCACTTTGCAAACAACTGTTACCTTTCATTCATACATTAATAGTGTTACTTTAAAAGCCAGTAAAATAAAGGACTTTACAATAATAATGTTCTACACTTACAATGCATGATTTTTTTTAAGTACTTTTGCATGCAGTAAATTAGCTTTATAAATAGCAGAGAAGTCAGGTAACCAAAAAAGAGAAACAGAAGTGATTTGCCCAATTCTACGCAGCTAGATTTCCTTAGCCAGTAGTCATCGTGTTTACAAGGTACCACATTGTGAATGTGAACTTCATGGCGTCATTCTAATGTGGCCTGTATATATTTATTCTCTTCTTTCCCTTAATTTTCATGCTAGTAACTAAAATTTAAAAACAAAACATACTGTAACTGTCAGCTTGATTCTGACTCATATTCACCCTATAAGGTAGACCTGCCCCACAGGGATTACAAATCCGTAAATCTTTACAGAATCAGACTGCCTTCTTTTTCTCCCACCAAACAAACTTAACCACTATACCAGCAGGTTTCCTTAGGTAAAAACACTGCAATTCATTTCATATTATATACCATATTTCCTCAAAATACATATTTGGGGTGGGGAATGTTTCAATCTTAAGGAGTTCCTTCAGAAAATGTAAGAATGAAGTTATCTTAATAGCTAACATTACTGTGTTCCATCAAATCAGAACCAACTCCTAGCTGACCCTCCAGCAGTTTTTCAGAGGCTATAAAATACATCACACACATGTGCCAATCGTGGTAATGGGCACCCATGGTGGACAGTGTTGGCTGGAGCTTCCCGACTAAATCAAGCCTGGAAGCAGGAGCAGCATCCACTTCCGAAATGGCTTGCCTCTGGAAACTCTATGTACGAACAGTGCTCAGGC
>NW_006399915.1:7140107-7167892 GCF_000299155.1 Elephantulus edwardii
CAATCGTGGTAATGGTTACCCATGGTGGACAATGTTGGCTGGAGCTTCCCGACTAAATCAAGCCTGGAAGCAGGAGCGGCATCCACTTCCAAAATGGCTTGCCTCTGGAAACTCTATGTACGAACAGTGCTCAGGCTGTTCGTTCATAGGGTCACTATGAGTCATCTACCACTCGATGGCATTAAACAACAACAACATAAAATACATGGGAAGAGAGTGCACATCTTTCTCCCCTTGAGCAGTGGGTGGATTTGAACCATGTGCCTTCAGGTTTGCAGCACAGCTTCTTACCACTGAGGCCACCAGAGCTCCCTTAATAGTTGATAGACTCTTGAGGGAACTAGAATCAGATTCCTGAATAGGAGAGAAATTCTCTAACTGAACAAAGTGTTTAATTAATTATTCCTCCCCACCCCCTATTATATTGAGGAAAGTGGAGAAAGCCTCCTTCTTTGTGGTGCAGTGAATAATATGGACCTTCTTGCCATAGTCTTTGTGACTCCTACACAGTAAGCGGTGACTCTGCAAATAAGGTTCTTATGACACCCAAAGGGATTTGACAGCTTGCTATTAATGAATGCTGTTAAGGTGCGTGGAACATACAGTGGTTAAACTGGTGTGTCAGGTTGCGTGGGCCACAATTCCCAATGGCTTAGTGCTTACATAGTGGACTTTTACAGCGAGGTGATGATTTAGGCATCCCCTGTTCTGTAATCTGATTTTGTCTTGTGATCCTAGCCTCTGTGCCTGTGGTTATGGTCCTATTTGAGGTAGGATTAAAAGGGAAAACATCTTGAGACACTGCCTTGTGAGAGGGTGTGATTTAAGTCACTACCCTTGTTCAAGTCACACCCCTGCACACCTGGCTCAGCTAGGAGGAGTTTTCTTGAAAGTATGTTCTGTATTCAATACATATGAACACTCTGGCAAAGTTTTCTCTTCCATTGGATCCTGAAACCATGAAACCTCCAACCTGTTTTCTCCTCCACAGATTTGGGACTTGCTAGCCTCTACAACTAGGTAAGCCATTACATTGACAGCTCATAAATTCTATGAGACTTTGTAGTGAATTATGGAATCTGCAAAATGGGAGGGGGCATACTGAGGGGAGCAGAAGTAGTTGATTTTCTAGAGATGATGGAAGGATACAGAAGTATGGAAAATTTTTGACATTTGAGATATTGTTAACCTCTGCCTCATAAGAAGCAGCGTTATACTAATTTCTTGTAAGTAGTCATTCAATCTGTGATACCTAAAATGATTGGCCTGGAAAGATTTGGTGGAACCTTGTAATTAAAACAATCATCATTAAACTTTTATAATTCCAGTCTGTGGTGTGATGTGAAGTGGAGTTCTGTTTTTTGGTGGGTTTTGTGTTTTTTTTTTTAATGGAAGTAAATTTTAAAGTTTCTCTTCAGTAAATCTTGACTTCAGAGGATAAGAAAGCTTATCACCTTTATCATAGGCATTCCTATGAAAATGACATGAGCCAGGAAGCTTCTAACTGTTCATGGAAATTTATTTTAAGAACAGGGAAAGTAAGATGAGTTTCACTTTTAGGAAATGGAGCATGGAAAATATTTTTTAACTTAAGGAACAGGTAGCAATGCTATTTTCCTTACAATTATCAGAATGTTATTTACAAGGATGGAAAAAACAAAAACAAACCCAAAATCCAAACATTTCACTACTGCATGGTAATTGATGTTCTTTTTCACTATTATAGTTATTTCTGGAAAACATCTCTTGTCCATAATAAAGCTTAGCTGTGCTTATTAACCACCTACGTAATAGATCTAGAACCCAAATGAATGCACTGGAATGTTTTGGAGGTCTCACCATTTTAATAGGTGAGAGGTCTAGATACTACATTTTACCATCTTAGATGCTTATAAAATCAAAGGATTGTAAATCTGGATGGAAGTACAATGGTTGTGTTTTGTTTTGCATTTTTATTTTTTTAGTTTTAAAAAATAAAATAGGCTTTTCTTCAAATCCAATATGAGAGTTGTAATGCAACGGATATTTTTTTTTTTTAAGAAAGGCTCCAAACAGACCCTCCTGGGTGGCTCAAAAGGATTGCACTTGTTTACTAATCTAAAGATTGAGAATTTGAGCTCACTTAATTGTATCACAAAGGGAAGGCCTGTTAATCTACTCCTGTAAGGGTTACAGCCAAGAAAACTACAGTTGGTCTGCTTGGTGACATGGCTGAATCTCCATTAGTCGGAATTGAAAGCAATGGATTTTGGGTTTTTTGCTGACAGTAAATGATACTTTTCAATAGTAAAAAAGGCCTTTTGAAGAGGTTGTCATTGTTTAGTGATGTCCATTTGAATGCAGCTCATAGCGACCCTATGAACAATAGATCAGCACCCAGTTCTGTCATCTGCCATCCTTATCATCCCCAGCGCATTTGAACTCATTGCTGCAGACACTGTGGTAATCCATCTTGGTGAGGGTCTTCCTCTCTTTTGCTCACTTTGCACCTTGCCAAGCATGATGACCCTTTCCAAAGAATAACCTCTCTTAACATGCCCAAATTCTCTGAGAGGAAATTTTGTCATCCTTACCTCCAAGAGAACACTGGTTGCAATCCAAGACATAGTTGTTTGTTCTTTTGGCAGTCCATTCAGCACTCTTCTCCAACACTACAATAAAAATATCTTCGTTCTCCTTTTATCTGTATCATTTTCAGCTCTCGGATGTATAGCAGTAGATTGGAAAGGCTAGGACTTGAATCAAGAACACTTTAGTCTTTAAACAGACATCATTGCTCTTCAGGACTTTGAAAAGATCCTGGACAGCACATATTCCCTGTGCTATACATCTCCAGATCTCCTGACTGTTCATACAAAGGGTGTTGATTATGGATCCAAGCAAGATAAAACGGTTAACAATTTCAATCTTTTCTCCATTTTTCATGATGCTCTCGATTAGCCCAGCAGGGAAGATTTTTGTTTTCTTGATGTTGAAATGTAATCCATACTGAGGCTGCAACCTAAATCCTCTGCAGCAAGCTCCTCAGGTCTTCTTGGTTTCAGCAAGCAAGATTGTATAGTCTGCAAAATGTGGCTTTTTGGTGAGTCTTCCCCCATTCCTAATGTCACGTTCCTCTTTATAAAGCCAAGCTTCTAAGATTTGTTCAGAATACAAATTGGAAAGATAAGGAGAAATGATACATCCCTGATGCACAACTTTCCCAATTTTAAACTGTGCAGTTCCCTTGCTCTGTTCAGTAATTTTATAGAGATAGTAAATTCTCTATTACTGAAGTTCTTTCTCTAGTAGTGATGTTTTAAAAGACAGTGCTTCATTGGCATATGTGTGTCTGTGTGGCTTTAATCAAATTCATTACAGTGGAATTGGAACCAACTCACAGCTGACATATCTGACCCCCTGTTTAGTTTCCAAAGCTGTAAATCTCCCAGGAGAACATTGCCCATCTTTCTCCCTCAGAATGGCTCAAAACTTAAAAAAAGAATACATCAACAGAACTCCCTCTTAGGATAGCTGTGGATCCACATGCCTAGAAAGGTAAGGCCTTCAGTTCAGCACAACTCCCTACTGAGTAGGCAGGCAGAGTTCCCAGATGTTGTAAACTCTAACCTTTGATGCTGATGAGACAAGATTAGACGTAGTTCTGTATGCATGTAATCAGCCTGATCAGATGAAAAGGACATCTCTTCAGAGCCATATCCTGCATGACATGTATAGATGAACTCTGACTAAGCTAGAGTTTTTGTTCAGTTCTGCACCTGGCTCATGCTTTCCAGACTGGACCTTGCAGTCTTCAACCCTGCTCATCAACAACTTTGGATTTGTCAACCTCCAAAGCATTCAATTCCAGGATGTTTCTTAGACCCTGCAGGCCAACAACCTAGAAGTCTACAGCCTGCATTCTTCACGCACCTGGCCTGCTGATAATACAGATTCGTTAGCTTTACCCAAATGCATCCCTCTTTAGGTTTTACCTCCAGACCTGGGACTTGACAGCCTTTAGAAGCACATGAGCATTCCCTTGGCAATAAATCCTCCTTCCCACCCAAATGGTTTTTCTTTCTTTCCTATCAGTTGCTAGGTAGGGGAAATGGGCGGAGGGTTTTATGGCCCCTTTAGCTGTCCAACTTCTCCGCCTGTCAAGTGCTTTCTGAAGTCTTTTTCTAATTTTATATTCTCTTCTAAGCAGTTATAACCAAAATCTAATAAACTGGCTTCCTTCCTTCATAGCTTCTGAATAGTTGATAGTTAAACACAGTAACACAAAACTCTGACTCATTGCCATTGAGTCGGAGCACTGAGAATGATAGCTGACCCTCCAGTGGGTTTCCTGAGGCCATAAATCACACCAGAGGAGACTGCCTGTCATTCTCCCACAGAGCTGTCAGTAGATCCGAACCACTAGAGATATGTCACCATATGGGTTAGCAGCACAACTAACTGCCTGCAGACTACCTCACCAGAGTGTAGATCCAAAATGGCCAATGCTATGACCCAGCTCCATCTCTTTCGTTGGTCCTGGAACAGAACTTCTGTCCAGTTCTGTGTCTGATCCTTGCCGGGGGACGGGAGGGGCAAGGAATGTGGCTAGAGAGCGTTAGAGAATGAAAGATGACTTAGATGCAGGTTCCAACATCCTTAGCTAGTTATATCCTGTTGCCGTCATGGGCTTTCAAGTTCATATGTGTTTAGGACACTCAAGGTAGAATTTCTCTGTTTATAGCTCTAAAGCTTTTTTCTTTTCCTCCGAAGTAACCACATGAGCTCTGTCACTGGTGAGGTGTACTAGCCTACACACAGCATCAGGGAATTCTTTGCTCTTTTGTGCCAGCCCAGTGCACTTGACCAGACACACCAAACACAGCCTATATCCCCAAATACTTTCTCCTTCAGTCATGTCTTGCTTTCCGTCATGAACCCATCTGTTACAGTGTGAGAAAGAGGCAAAGAAAGTCAGACTCAGTGGAAAGAAAAAGATTGTTAAAATCTAGAGCATGATTCCTGAAACTTGAATAATGTACATTCCCATTTTAAATTAAATGACAAAAAAAAAAAAAAGAAACCTCACAGATCTCAAAGTTAATTTTTTACCCCATACTTTACCCTTGTGTTTTGTTGTTCTTGTTAGGTACCGTCAGGTTGGAACCGACTGATAGCTGATCCTGCAGCTAGTTTTCAGGGGTATAAATCACATGGGAGATTACTCATCTTTTTCTAGAGAAACTGGTGGACTCGAACTACATGTCTTTGGGTTGGCAACAAAACTCCTTACTATTAGTCCACCAGAGCTCCTTTACTGTTATTTAAATAGGTACAAATATTAATTATAGCTTTATTTGCTTATAGTTCATGCTTGAAAAGAAAAAGAAACAATTTCTACATTAAAGTACAAACAAAGCCATGAAACCAATATATTTTAAAACCAACTATTAGTTTAATGAGAAGATGATGTTTTGATGAAATTGAGTCATAATAAACACCCTAACTTAAGCATGCCCATTAATAAAAAAGAATGATAAACTAAACAAAATGGAAAAGGAACATGAAATAAGCCTTAATAAGAATAGCTTTGGCCTGCAGAATTCTATTCAGCAGATGTGTGAGTTGCCTCGAGCACCACCATCTCTTTGCCAAGATAACTAAACCCTGCTAATGTTGCTGGTACTGCATTTTATCCTGCTAGAATTTATCAACCCATGTTCCTAACAATCCCAAACGGATGTGGCATGGGGCAAGCAGCCTGGTCCCACTGGTCTGTTGCCCTGGAAAAGTTTAAAAACATCAGTGTTATGTGTTCCCTTCAACTTGATAAAGGGATACTTTTTCTTTTATTTTACAACTCTGTATTTTTCCTAGCCTTTAATCATTTGTTTCTTGCTAAAAAAACAAGAACAAAAAAAAATCCTATTCATCCAGAATTTCAAATTTGATGGCATAGGAATTTATGACTCACTGACTCATAATTCTCTTAATTTTCTCTGTTAACTATAGTTCTATTGTTTTTCTCATGACTTTTGATATGAATCTTTTATGTGTATTTTTTTATTTAAAAATAAGTAAATGGTTTCTAATTTCCATTTTGTTAAAGTTTTGTACGTTGTTTGGGTTTTTCTTTTTGTAAAAGGATGATTTTATGCTATTTTTACATCTTGAAATGCTTTTATTCTCTCTCTTGTTTGTAATGAATTTGCCTGTAACTGTAAGGGAGCTCTGGTGGCATACTGGTAAGAAGCTCCATAGTAATCCCGAAGGCACATGGTTCGAATGCACAAGCTGCTCCATGGGAGAAAGATGGGCCATCTCCCATGTGATTAATTGCCTCAGAAAGCCCTCTAGACAATCAGTGATGGGTCAGTCCCTACTCAACAGTACACAACAACAACTAATAGCCACTTTATTTGGAGTATTTCTTTTTGGTCACTCCCCAAAAACCAGAATTAAATTCCTATAATAAGTAATACACTTGCAGTGTACCATCTTCTATTTCTTTTCCTTCAAACTCACCTAGCTTTCTGATTGGAGAAAGAAGTTCTGAGAAAACTGAGGAATAGACAGCATTTTATCTGTGCTTAATATTGACATAAAATTAAGCTAACGTTGCCAGCTGCCTTTTGTGCCTTTCTGACCATGGTACTGAGTCAGTTGCCCATCAGTAAAGAAACTGATGCAGGATATTAATAGAGTAGTTCTAGATTTTAAATGTTGTTGTTGTTAGATGCTGTCGAGTAGCAACCTTATGAACAATGGTTCTGAACTCTGTCCTTTCCTGTTCCATCCTCACACTTCCTGACACACAAGAGCCTATTGCAGCAGTCACCATGTCAATCCACCTGGTTGAGGGTCTTTCTCTTCTTCACTGATCCTTCATTCTTCCCAGCATCATGTCCCTCTCCAAGAAATAGCCCTTTCTAGCAATATGTGAGACAAAGCCTCATCATCCTTGCCTCCATAGAACACTCCAACTGCACCCTCTCCAAGACATATTTATTTGTTCTTTTGGCAATCCATGGGATGTTCATTTCTCTTAACACCACAATTCAAAGACATTGTCCAGCTCTCAGCTGCATAGTAAGTGATCAGGAAGACCATGGCCTGAATCAAACACACTAGAGTCCTCAAACTGACTCAATAATTTAAGGAGGTCCTTAACTGCAGGATTTTAAATAGCACACCCTAATTCTCACTGTTATCTTGTCCAAAAGTAAAAAAAAAAAAAATGGACATCCCGAAATCCCCACAGATTAATTTTTTTTTTCAATTTAGCTAAAAAACATGTCTTTCCTCTATATAGCGTCCCCTTCAAACGTCATTCCTCCATTAGGAAGCTAGGTAAGTCAGAAGGAAAAACAAAGAAGTAGAGCATAGAGAAGTCGTCACACATCTGCCTTATAGTGGGCAATGGACTAAAAAGACATTACTTTCTTACTCTTTAGTTTCTCCATTTTGAAGAGAGCAAATCAACAGTAAAACTCAACTCACGGCCATCAAGTAAGAGCCAACTCGGAGTTGACCTTCTAGCAGGTTATTGGAACCTGTGAATCACACAGGCAGAAACTGCCTAACTTTGTCTTGTGGAGTTGCTGATGGAGGCCTGCCAGCCCACCTTTAGGTTAGCAGTGCCACTCCCTGTGGTCTGTGCTAGCAAGCACGCATTTCTCAAAGTTTGTACAATGGATTAAATTTCAATTGCTGTATTTTCTCCTATAGATTCACTATTTCTGTGTTTGTTGCTCCTTTAGTTCTACTTTAGGGAAGAAGTGTGTTCTTGAATTAATGCATTCTAATGCAATTATCTTACAGACAGACATCCACACAACTGTTCAAAGATAAAAGAATTGCAGTGCCTGGCTTGTTAGTATCCAAAAACCACTGACTGTGGCTCAGGAGATCAGAAAATGTACAGCCTTGCAAAGTGTGCTGTCAGGGATCTCGCCAAAGTCTTGAAAAGCAATGATGTCACTTTAAAGACTGAGATGTGCCTGACTCAAGCCACAGTCTTTAAAATCACCTGCTATGCATCTGAGAGCTGGACAAGAATAAGGATGAGAGGAGAAGAACTGATACATTTGAGTTGTGTTGGAGAAGAGTGGTTGCTATCCCATGGACTACAAAACAAAAAACCCAGATATGTAGAGGAGAAAGTGCAACCAGAATGCTCTTTAGAGGCAAGAATGGTGAAGCATTGTCTCTCATATGTGGGGAAGGTTTTAGGGAAAGCTGTGCAACTTTGGTAGTCTAGTAATAAAGAGCTGTGCTTCAATCCTGAAAACACACAGTTCAAATCCAGCAGCTGTTCCGTGGGAGAGAGATGGGCAATCTCCTCCCATGTGATTAAATTGCCTCTGAAAACCCACTGGATGGTCAGCTATTTGTTGATTATGACTCAATAGCACAAAACAAAAACATTTCTTGTAAAGGGACATCATGCTTGGAAAGGTAGAATGTCAGCAAAGGAGAAGAATATCCTCAACAAGATGAATTGATACAGTATCTGTGGCAAAGGACTCAACTGAGTCTAGGATGATAAGGTTGATGCCAGACCAGAAAGGACAGAATTCTTAGGGTCTCTATGTGTTATGCTAGACTTGATGGCACTTAACAACAACAATAATATTCCCAGTAGAGACATGAAGAGATACTTGCTCAAGTAAAATGGACCCTAAAGGGGAAAAGTGCATGATAATTGTAGCCTCCAATACTCCAAAGGAGTATTATTCATCATCTCTTTCTTGGCCCTTCTTTTTCCCCACCGCATGACCAATCCGTAATTATATTTTGTGATTAGCTATGTGGTGTAATGAGTTATTTAATATGGACCTTCTAGCTATATTGTTATGTGCTGCCAAGTTGGAACCAATCCATAGCTAACATTCCATCAGGTTTTCAAAGGCTATAAATAGCACAGGAGGAGATTAACCATCTTTATCCCACGGTGCAGTTGGTGAATTTGAACCATATGCCTTTGGGATTGTAGTGCAGGTTCTCACGACTGGGCCACCAGTTCTCCATTTTGTGTCTTATTGTAAATCCTAGCCATCATGATTATGGTTTATGGTCAGTTTTTGGAGTTAATTTCTCTTATGTTAATGAATGAAGCAGGATTAAGGTAGAATGAATCTTGCATCAACTCCTTTCTACAGAGTGCATGTCATACTTTGCTCAAGTAAGGAGAGATTCTCTGAGAGTTGTTGTGTGCCGTCGAGTCACTTCCTACTCATGGTGACCCTATGCACAAAAGCTCTGAACCCTGATCTATCTATCCTGAGCCATTCTCACTGCTTCTGGAACACTTAACCTTCATTACCCCAGTTATTGTGTCAATCCATTTCCTCCAGGGTCTTACTCTCATAGGTGGTCACTGAACACTTCCAAGCATGATACCCTTCTCCAAATACTAGCCACTCCTGACTACTTAACCAAAGTATATGAGGCAGAGTCTCAAAATCCTTGCCTCCAAGGAGCAGCTTGGTTTCACCTTCTCTAGGTCAGACCGGATAGTTCTCTTCTATCAGTCTATGATATGTTCAATACACTTCTCCAGCACCACAACTCAAAGGCATCAACTCTTCTTCCTTGGTCATTATGCAGCTCTCTGATGCATAGCAAGTAATTGTGAAGACCATGGCCTGTATCAGATACACCTTAATCTCCAGACTGACATCTTTGCTCTTGAGCATTCTGGAGAGGTCCCTGACAATAGATTTTCCTAATGCAATTTATCTTTTGATGTCCTGACTGCTGATGCTAAGATTGTGGATTACGGAACCAAGCAAGCTGAAATTGTTAACGATCTCAGTCTCTTCTCCATCTATCACAATGTTGCCAGTTGGCCCAGGGGTGAAAATCTGTTTTTTTTGAGGGTATGGTCTGCTAAGTTCTTTCTTTCTCGCTCTAGATCTTCTATCTGGTTCATTGTCATCTCTCTGGTCCCTAGAACTTGAACCTGTTGTTTAATGTGATTTACCAGCTTCCACAGACACACAAGCCCCCAGCCTATCACCTGGCCCACCGATATGAGTTTGTCAGTCTCCAAACTAATCTCCAGCCCATGGATTTGAGCATTTCCAGCTTAGTAGTTCCATTTCCTGATGGACCATGAACTCTATGAAACTTTCAGTGACTAATGCAACCATAAGACTACAGGGAGAATACCTAAGAGAAGGAGAATAATTAGTTGATGCTAGAAATGATGGGATGCTACAGCAGTTTATACAAGTTACACATTTGGGACATCTTTAACCTCTGCCCATAGGAGCCAACCCTGTACTGATCTTTCTAAAAGAAATTATTCATGCATTAGAAGCATGACTGTCTCCTACTAGTCTGTAAACTTCTGTACAAGGAGATCTCTTTTCCATTTTTGCATCTCTGACTTCAAGCAGATATGTGGGAAATGGTAGAGACAGCACAGGAGGGGAAGGCCCGCTATGAGGTGGATTGATTCAGTGACTGGGATAATTGGGATGGGAGTGTCAGAGACAGTGTGATTGGCACAGGACAGAGCAGAGTTTAGGGCTGTCGTACATAGGGTTGCTATGAGTCGCAAACAACTCTACGGCACATAACAACAACAACAACATCATCATAATTAAAATTCTGTATTAAGAACTGGAATGATCAGATGATTCTTTCCACACATCAAGGGTTTCAGCTGTTCCTGACCAGAATGTACCACATTTGAACATAGTCCTGTATCTACCTTCTTGTTCTAATTGCCTCTCCAAAGACAGTTTATGATAAAAAAAAAACGGGGCAAAGGTAGAAAAGAGGCTGAGTCTGAAACTGAAGGATGGTGAAGGTTACAGGAGAAATTTACTTTTTTTCTAACATTTTCCAGGAAAGAAAGTGAGGGTTGCTTACAGTAGGGACTGGAAATCTCCCAGAAATGTGTTGCCAGGGTTTTCCCCATCTCCCTCCTTCTTCAAGGTGCTCTCTTTGAATTGTAGATATTCTTGGGAAGAGTGGTACCTTCCGCCTATCACTTACGCCTAATCACTTGTAGCCATCTGAGAGCCAGAATGAGTCATGGGAGAGGTCTGGGAAAGGGGAAAAGGACCAGTAGGGAGGAATAGCATGCTGATGATGGAGGAGGAAAGTCAAAGAAATTTTGTCCAGAATCAGTGTTAGTTACTTTTCCATTCTGTTCCCCCTGCACATGTATCAACCCATAGACTTGGGTATACAGGACCATTCTTTTGCCTTCTAGAAGCCAAGTATGAGCATTTAAGGTCTCAGCAATCAAGATTCAAGATATCAGAGGCATAGTTCATATTTGGACACCAAATTAGTAATGGAGGAAGTGCTTCGGTGCTTATGCTGCTAATCGTTCCTGTCAACCCGTATATCCTCAGAAACTCTGACCATCAGGACATGATTAGAGTGTCAGTGTGTTAGAAATGATGACCCACGGAGTTTCAAGCAACTGTGATGCAACAGTCTGCAAAAATATCCAAAGAAGTTATTTGATACCATTTTCTATTTCCACAAAAGTCAGGAACTGGATTCTGAACTATTATAGAATGTGAGTTCTCTGAAACTATGACAAAAAGCTATTCATATAAAACCCCTGAGCTAATGGTCCAGGAAGAGTCATAAATGAGGTAGAGTGATTTCCCTCCTGTCACACAAGAAGTAAGAGACAGAGCAAAGAGAAACAAAAAAACCTCAAAACAAAAATCAAAACCCACTTCCATTGAGTGATTTCAGCTCACAGCTACCGTGTAGGACAGAGTCAAACCAGTGCCATAGGGTTTGCAAGCCAATAAAGCTCGAAAGAAATCAGCTGCCTCCTCTTTACGTTGCAGAGCAGCCAATAGGTTCAAGCTGTTGATCTTTTGGTGAGCAACTAAGTGTCTTAACTGCAATGCCCTCAGAGCTCCAAGCAAGGCCCAGCACCTGGTTTTTCTGACATTCAATCCAATGCACTTTCCATGACATTTATTTTTTTAATTTTTCATTATTATTCATTTTAATGACAATGTACAGAGACTTTGGATTTCCATTCATTCATTATTGCACTTTTCTTCCTGCTGACCCCTCCCTCCCCACAGAAGGTCTTCTTTTTTAAAAGTAAAAGAAAAATTCTTTCATTGTTTTACCCTCCCTCCCCCAGCTCCATTCCACTATGCAGCCTTCGCTCTGGACTCTTGTCATGACAAAAATACCTAATCACATACCCCTTTTAAACAGTTGTCTCCCTCACCTGTTTCAATGCAGTATACGTTATTAAACCCATCTTTCTCAGTCTTCCCCCAACCCCAATGTCAGTCCATTTTACAACACTGGCACTATGCAGTATTTATCCCTATGTAACTGATGTAACTGATATATTTCACTCAGCATAATGTCCGCCAGGGTCACCCATTTTGAATAATACTGCATGAGTTCCTTGTTTTCAATCATCTATCAGATTTTTGATTCTCTTTCTCTACTACGAAAATCTTAATAGTTGGCTTCTTAATAACCTATGTAGAGCTAAAGGCAAGTCTGGTATTAAAGTCTTCACATCAATTCTAAAAGAACTGAGGAGAGGTCGTTATCAGTGTAGCAGTGCTTCACTTCAATATAAAGTTCCACATCCTCAACTGTGATAGTCAAGGCTGTGTGTCAACTTGGCTGCCTGTGGTTCTCTGGTTTGGATATTGTGCTGTAGTCATTTCCTTGATAAGCTGTGATACAGTGTAATTGCTCCATTCGTGGGATTAGCTAGCTGTGAGAGGCCAATCAGTTTAAGAGTAGTTTCATCTGGAATATAGCCTGCACTGAATATATGAGGAAGTCTGGTGGCGTTAGCTTGCTTTTTGTTGGATCTCAGTCCT
This sequence comes from Elephantulus edwardii, assembly GCF_000299155.1. Lineage (NCBI taxonomy): Eukaryota > Metazoa > Chordata > Mammalia > Macroscelidea > Macroscelididae > Elephantulus > Elephantulus edwardii. The sequence continues at coordinate 7,152,926 of NW_006399915.1, forward strand.
GCATCTGGCTCTTCACCTCTTTGTTTCCCGCCTTTTCTACTGACTTTGCATTCCACAGTCTCTGAGGTTATGTTATGTACCCCTGGTCTGGACTTGCTAACCTCCAAAAACACACGAAAGGGATATACCACTGTCTCCATACATCCCATCATGTAGTACAGACCAGAGAGGAGAGAGGAAGAAAGGAAAGCAATCTTGTGGGCAGAGAGTTGTGGATGATGCAGAGAGATAAGCAGACAGTCCGTTCCAGGAGGTTACTATTTTTCTGGAATCTCCACATGTTAAGATTTGAGATGCTTAATGACGGACCCATTCTTCCTGCTGAGGCCATCATCCATCCTGGTCTTGAGGTATTTTTATCTTCATATCTTCTAGATGTTGAAGACACATGTTTCCATTATTAATATTCTCCAGGGGATGAGACTAGTTGGGTTCTGCTAACTCCATTGCATCTGACCCTTGCTGAATTAATAATTCACTTATTACTTTCGATATATCAGAAGCTTGGACAATTAATAAGGAAGATCAAAGAAGAGTGGATTTCTTTGAATTCTGTGTTGGCGAGGAGTATTACAAATATGTTACGGACTTCCAAAAGAACAAACAGATCTGCCTTGAATGAAATGTAACCAAGGTGGTTGCATGAATGGAGAAACTTCTGAGATGAAGTTTACTGAGATTAGTTAGGGCATATTTTCAAGAGGAACTGGTCCGTGGAGGAGATATACTGAATGGGAGAGAGATCGGCGAAAGAATGGAAGATTCTCAATGAGAAGGCTTGGTGCAGTGACTACTACAATGGGGTTGAACATAACAAGAGATCATAACAATAGTGCAGTATAGGGCAAGGTTCAGATATGTTGCTCGTAAGGTCATTATCAGTTGTAGTTGACTTGATGGCACCTAACAATAACGGCATATAACCCTGGGAGAGCTCAAGTGAAGAGCAGTCCTTGGAAATAGATGGGAAGGAATTGGGAGAACTAGCAACAGCAACAAAGCTATGCCTTTCTACACTACCTCACATCTACTCAGAACTTTTCTTTCCCCAAACAAAAATGTCATTATCCTTAGCAAAAATGCAATTTTACTTACTATCTTTTTCATTTTCTGAAGGAAATATTTAATGACAGAAGGTAAAACTCCTATTTCAAGCTACCTTTTTATTTTTTTTAATAAAACCCCAAAGTCAGAGATTCTGTTAGCTAATTCTCTAATCTCCCCTTTTCCTGTGGTGTAAATTTCATTTTTCTAGACTACAGAATTTGAGGCCAATAACCAGTATTGTCTCCTTCTGAGTGGGCCCCAGAGGCTTTGTTGAGTTGTGGCTTGTTTTACAGCACTGCAGATAATGACAGCATGACTTCTTAACCAACTCAGTCAAATAAGAAGGGTTCAGGTGCATTATTGGTAATTAACTCAGTTGTAGTGAAACCACAGGCATGTTTGGAAAAGTATTTTCAGATTTGAAAGTATTGAGTGTCTGATTGCAAGAGCTAGCCTGTTATTACTATTGTTGTCGTTGTTGTTGTTGTTGTTGTTAAGTGCCGTCAAGTCATAGATGACTCATAGCGACCCTAGGAATGAAAGACCTGAACAATTGTATAACTTTCATTGTTTCTCCAAGTTCACAGAGTTTCCGGAGGGAGACTATTTCAGAAGTGGATACCACTCCTGCTTCCAAGCTTATTTTAATCAGGGAGCTCCACCAAACTCTGTCTACCATGGGCAACCATTATCATATTTGATGCATCAGTGTCATAGTATTTAGCATCAGAGCAACCATGAGTTACCTTTGTACAGCAAATGGACAGACCATTTAGAAGAATGTTGGACTAAAAACAAAACCAAGCCTGAGGGTTGTAGATTAAAATCACCCACCTTTGACTACTCGATTAATTGATGCCTTTGAGCTGTGATGCTGGAGAATAGTATTGAGGGTACCATGGACTGCTGGGAAAACAAACAGATTCATCCTGGAAAGGGTTAAACTGGGCGGCTCGCTCCTTGGAGGCAAGGATTCTGAAGCTCTGTCTGACATACTTTGGACATATTGTAAGCAGGGACTGGTCCCTGGAGAGGGATATCATGCTTGGTAGGGTGGAGGGACAGCGCAGGAGGGGAAGTCCCTCTATGAGGTGGATTGATTCATTGACTGGGGTAATGGGCCATCTTTCCATCTTCTTTTAATACTTCCTGGATCATTAAATATTCTGCCTAAAGCATCCTTGATTACAGCAACTCGAGGTTTGAATTTGTTCTTCAGTTCCTTGAGCTTAAGAAATGCTGAGCGAGTTCGGCCCTTTCAATTTTCTGACTCCAACTCCTTGCACATTTCATTGTAATATTTTACTATGTCATCCCGCGCTGCCTTTTGAAATCTTCTGTTCAGCTCTTTAGTGTCTTGAATTCTTCCTTCTGCTTTGGCTTCTCTGCACTCAGGTGCAATATTCAGAGTCTCTTCTGACATCCATTTTGGTCTTTTCTTCCTCTTCTGTCTTTGCAATGACTGTTTGCACTCTTCCTGGATGATACCCTTGATATCCTCCCACAGCTCATCTTGTCTTCACTCATTAGTGTTCAAGGCCTCAAACCTGTTCCTGAGATGGTTCAGAAATTCAGGTGGGATAGACACAAAGTCATATTTTGGTTCCTGTGCATTTGTTTTAATTTTCCTCAGCTTCAGCTTGAACTTGCATATGAGTAGTTGGCGGTCTGTTCCACAATCAGCTCCTGGCCTAGTTTCACACCTCCTTTGAGGCAAGGATTCTGAGGCTTCGTCTAACATACTTTGGACATGTTGTAAGGAGGGACAGGTCCTTGGAGAGGGCCATCATGCTTGGGAGGGTGGAGGGACAACGCAGGAGGAGAAGGCCCTCTTTGAGGTGGATTGATTTAGTGACTGGGATAATAGGGATGGGTATAATCGGAGACAGTGTGATTGGCACAGGACAGAGCGGAGTTTAGGGCTGTTGTACATAGGGTTGCTATGAGTCGCAAGTGACTCAACAGCACATAACAATAATAACAACATAGGATTTTGGAAGGGGCTCTGGAAGTATAGTCAGATCTTGTGGCAGTGTCAGAGTCTAGGAAGGATTTGTATTGTTGTGGTGTACCATTGAGTTGGAACTGACCTATAGCTGACCCTCGGGAGAGCCTATCCTTCTCCCACAGAGAAGTTGATGGCTTGAACCATGTGCCTTTGGGATTGCAGCACAGCTTCTTGCCAGTAGGCCACCAGAGCTCCCTAGTAAGGCTTTTGATATTCCTTTTTCTGGTCTTCTAATGTATATGTCTGAATAGACACTTCAGAAACAGAGTAGGAAATCAGAGTGGTGGCAAAACTGGGTGTGGTCCTTTCTTTAGCTTTTAGTTGCCAATATTAATGGACTCTTGTGCCATCAGCTTTATGAAATAAACACAATACAAAATAGAATTATCTCCATTATTTTTAGACTGAGAATTGTATTTTTCCAGGTACAGGATTTGAAACCAATAAAAACATCATGATAAATGGAGAAAAGACTGAAGTTGCCAAGAACATTTTACTTGGATGCACAATCAACACCCTTGGAATCAGCAGGCAAGAAATAAAATGACACGTGACAATGGGAAAAATCTGTGGCCAAACCTTTTAAATCACTAAAGAACAAGAGTATAATTTTATTTATTTTTTTAAGGCTATCATTTTAAAGACTAAGGTGCACTGCATCCAAGCAAAAATATTTTCAGTTAATTCATATGTAAGTAAAACCTCAATAAGATACCATATTACCCCAGTACCAGTGGCAAAATTTAACAGGACAGCAAGTAATAAATGTTGGAGAGGAAGTAAAGAGATAAGAACTCTTAGACACCATTGGTGGGATTGTAAAGTGGTACAACCACTCTGGAAGGCAGTTTGGCATGTCCTTAAAAACTGAACAAAGAAATTCCATATGACCTAGCTATTCCACAGAATGGATAAACTCTGAGAAAATGAAAGCTGATGTACAAATGGAGATTTGTACACCAATGCTCATCGCAGTATTATTCACCATTGCAAGAACATGGAAACAGCCCAAAGATCCAACCACAAACGAATGGATTGAGACATCATGATACATTCACACGATGGAATACTACAGAGCATGCAGGAGCAATGATTTTGAAAATCACTACCTAACTTGGGAGGGACTGGAGAGCATTATACTGAGTGAACTACTAACTCAGTCCTATAAGGAGAAATACTGTATAAGACCATTAATGTAGAAATAGAAAGATAACTAGTAAAACGTGTATGAAGATCCAAGGAGGGGAGGGGAGGAACAGAGGGGCAAGGATGGTCAGGGCAGTAATCATAGGGTCACACAATTTGATGGGTAGAGGGAGGGATGGGTAAAGAAATTGGGAAAAATCCAGTGTGAAAAACAATATATATGAACTTTGTAAGTAAACCAGTATAAAATAAAAATTTTATTTCAAAAAAGAAATTTTTCAAAAATTACACAATAAAGATCAAAGAATGTATGTGTTTGAATTTGATGTTGATTAATAATAACATTGAATATACATAATATATTCTAACTAGTCATAAATATAATAAATTGCCAAGATAATTAATTGTCTTGGAAAAAGTGAAGCGAGAGTTTGTCTCAAATACTCTGGGTGTATTATCAAGAGACTATTTCCTGGGAAAAGGACATTGCACTTTGAAAAGCAGAAAAAGGTCAGCAAAGATAGGAAGTTCTTCATCGAGATGGACTGGGATAGTGACTGCTACAATGGGCAGAAAGAAAGAGGAGCACGATGGCGTAGCAGACGGCAGGATTGCTTTCTGTTGTGAAGGGGGTTGCTGTGAGAGCCATGGCATCTAACAACAACTAGAACACAGGATTTCAGGGTATTTAAAAGCAGTGTCTCTCTCTGAAAGACCTCTTACTTTTCAAAGGTGTTAAGAAATTGTTTTCTCATTCACCGTTCCTGAAAACATCTGTGCTAGGCTTTTTGATTCATTTTCTTTAACAATCCTATTTTTCAGTTAGCAATAAATCATAAAGAAAAACAAAACAGAGGCATAACATGCTGATTTTTTTTTAGTATTTTCCTACTAAATAATGTCCATTATAAGAAAAAACACCCCACAGTTTTCAGATCAATTAGCACCAAACAGCTTCCAGTTAGAGAAAGAAACAATTCTGTTAAACATCTTTATGATTTAAAGCTTTAAAAACAAGTCATGGTAGGCAAAAGGTTGCTATTTATTTAGTCTTAGAAGAACACGGAAAGAAAAAGGCAGGGAATGTAGGCGTTGTGGAAGAACTCCTGTACGTATCTGGCCACATGTGGCTTCAGCAACTGCAGGGAGCTGTGACTGGGGCAAGGGTTACATATTTCTCTTCAGTAAGGGTATCCATGGTGGTAACTTTCATGATGACGGTAGTCATCTTGGTAACCATCTTGGTATCCTTGATGGTAACTAGGATAACCATAGCCGGCATATTCATCTTCTGGGCAGCGCATCCCCAGTGACTGCTGAATGGCCATTTCTTGTCTCCGAAGTTGCATTGAATCGATTAAATCATACACAATCACCATGGACCACACTGGGGAAGGATACCAGGACTTGACATTTCCATCTTTTCCAACGAGAAGCATGGAAAAGTACTCTGGACTCACTTGAAAGTAGTTGCGTATGTCTTTCACCAAGTGAGCAGGTACATCTTCTCGATCAACAACAGAGCTCCCTACAATAGGAAAGGAATCATTTCTTAGTGGATTAAAGGAACAAACCAGGGAAACATCAAAGTAAGTGGAAGTTACCATCAGAATCGAAAAAAGAGTCAGTAACTCTTTTCTCCAGAATCAAATATGATGCTTTTCTTCCTGCTAGGCATGAAATAGTTCTGCTCTTCTACAATATTATTAATATCACACTTTGAGGCACATGATAGCCCTAAAGTTGTAGGAATGCCGCAAAAATAGAAAACAAATCCTTAACCTAGCAGAGATTATATTGTTTTTACTTCTAAATTTATTTCCAGTCAGCTTAGTAGCTTTCATTTTTTCAACTACAGTTTTATCTGTGATACTTATTTTATAGTGAAAGGTAGAAGATTCAATTAAAGACAAACTAACCAAATGTATTGAGACCATGATTGGGGAAATTACAAAACTGGATGTTGTGAGGATGATGCCGCTTCCTGGCTCTCATTTATAGAAATTCTCTCATGCAAAGATGTTGCTCGCTTTTTCTGAAACTTTCAGTCTCCTGTGAGTTTCTTTCTGCTTCCCTGAGCCTTTAGCTTATGTCCTCATCCACTGAAAGGGAATAAATTGAGATTTGACCTATTACCTCACAAAACTATTAAATGAGATTACAGATTTAAATGAAAGAAATTAAGAATTAAATGAGGCTAAAGATAAAATGTTTTACAAACCATATAATGGAAAAATTGCTATTCAGGTCATTTTAAGGAATTTTATACTGGAAAAATATTAGTCTTACTCTCTGTCATCCTATCCTCTGCCTCTAAGCCCCCATGTACAAACACACACAATATAAGAATGGGTACTCAATGGGTATTGTTCACCCTAGAGGTACACTCACTGCCTACTTATAGCTGAATATAATGTAACGGAATTTAACACTGCTTTGTACTATTTTAAAATAACAATACGTTACCGTTAATTGGGAACAATTCTAAAACTCCTCCAACTTCCTCGCCAGTGCCTAATAGCTTCAGAATGGTTATGTGGCGTAGACCTGAGAGATGAGAAATACCATACAATTAAGGTAAATAATTCTCAGTCATCTTTCTCTTCCAAGGATCTGAATTCTAACGATCAAAAGTCCCTAAGTTTAAAAGCACATAATATACAACCTAAACAGAGTCATTTCATTTTAAAATTATTTTGTAAAAAAATTTTAAAACTGTAAAACTTTGAAAGAAGATAAATTGTAAGTTTTAGGATGAAAAAAATAGGGTAAAATTATTTGTTTTCTAAATTCATATGTAAGATTTTACTTTTAAATTGTGATTCTCATTCTGTTAAAAAACAAAAGTGAAGTAATTGGAGCATTAAAATATCTAAGATGATTGACCCTCCAAGCAGGTTTTTGAACGTTGTAAATCACACAGGAAGGGATTACCTATCTTTATCTGGCACCTGGTGGATTTGAACTGCTGGAGAAGCACTTCCTTTGGATTGGCAGTGCAATGCTTTATGAATTATGCAACCAGAGCTCCAGGTTGATTAGCACTCTAGAATTTAAAAGGTGAATGTGAATCCACAAGAACTCTCATGAACAAAACATTTCTCTTGGATAAAATGATGTAGATTATATCCATTGTTAAAGTTCAGGACTTTATCAAACAAGAGTTTGCTGTGTTAAACGGCAGGTTATTATAACTCCTTTGGAAGAACCAAAGGGGAAGTATATGACTTCATATCCTCAGCTAAAGCTTCAGAAAAATGGAGAAGGCCAGTCCTTGTTAGCATGTTAGAATTCTTCTGATGATGAAGTGTGCACAAAAAAATTAACGAAAGCAGAAAATTGGAAACAGGAGCAGCTAAATCATTATATAAATATTTATAATTTTTAGATAGAATTACAAGGCCCCCAACTATGGACTGACTACCAAGAAAACAAAGAGGTCTGTCCTAGAGAGGGTGAAACCAGGTTGCTCCTTGGAGGCAAGGATTTTAAAGCTCCATCTCATATTTTGGACATGCTGTCAGTAGGGGCCAATTCTTGGAGAAGGACATCATGATTGGAAGAATGGAGGGACAGAACAGGAGGGGAAGGCTCTGGATGAGTTGAATTTGCACCGCGACTGTGGCCACGGGGTCAGGTATGTCAGAGAGGATGAGGTTGGCTCAGGATAGGGCAAGGGTCAGAACCATTGTTAACAGGGTCACTATGATTTGTAATTGACCCGATAGCACATAACACCACCAAGGTAATAATAATTATTATTAATAAGATTAATATTGGAAATAATAACATGAATATAGATGGTGTTTATTGTTCTGAGGAAAAAACTAAAAGCTGCTATGAGTGTGTTCTTTTGTAGGAGCTAAAATCCAGAAATCCAGGCAAAAATCTATTAAAATTTTTTGGTCTTTACTCTTATCCCACAGAAAAAGTAAAAAATTTTATTCTAAGTGTTGATGAGTCATATGTTAGAAAGGAAAGATCAGGAATTTCATTATTCCTGGAAACCTTCCTATATATTACAAAAGGGTTTGCAGACACTGATGTAATTCAGGTCTGTGTGCAGAGAAATTAACCAGGGCTTCCAATTGGTGAAAATGAGTCATGGCTGATCCAGTGAAATTGGAATGATCTGAAGCTGTAAAATGCGGGCACACCAGAGTGATCACTGGAATGGGTCAAATTACAGGCTGAAGTCCTAGAATAGAAAACTTGAAAAGGTGTAGTGAATCTTTTCAGGAGCCTGATATGGGAGAGGGAATTATTGCTACAGATATGGAGGAAGATACATATCAAAATGGCATAGACATCCACCAGCTTTGAGCAGAATATTGTTGTTTCCAACTCAGTCAAGAGATTTGGTTCCTATTCAACAAGCATGTTGCTCTTTTTTTCTAAAAGAGAGATTTTCTAGCAGGGTTTCAAGGCATAATTTTTTTCCAGTTCTAGTTATTATTCATCGAGCTCTGGTGGCCTTGTGGTAAGGAGAGCACTGCCAGTGTAAAGGCATACAGTTCGAATCCACCAGCCATTCCATGAGAGAAAGATGGAGAAGCAGGAATGGCATCTATTTTTAAAATAGCTAGCCTCCGGAAACCCTATGAACTTGGAGAAAGGATGGAAGTTACACTTAAGTGTCCAGGTCTGTCGTTCATAGGGCCGCTATGAGTCGCCTATGACTCAACAGCACTAACAACAACAACATGCGATTTACAGCCTTTAAAAACCTGCTGAAAAGTCAGCTCTGAGTCAGTTCCAGCTCAATGGCACATAACAACACAACAATAATAGTTATCATTCAAGTAAACCCACATTCTATAACCCTGAGCCCAATCCAGTTTCATTTTGTTGGCTATAACTGAACTCGAAAGAGTTGGTTTGAAGCCCTAAAATTAGCACACCGTTATTTTAGCTGATCCAAGAATTTTTGCTATTTAGCACCATTAGTAACCATAAATTATTTAAAATAGACAAATCCTGGCACAGTCAAATCTTATGTAACATCTTAAATTATTAACCTTTATAATGGGATTCTAAATAAAAACGTAATGAATTTTCTAGTTGTTCTTACTGTTAGGAATTTGATTTCTGCTCCCCTTCACTTGTGTTATTATTTAACACTTCAAAATGGAAATGCATTTATAATTTACAAGTATTACATCACTGCAAAGTGCCAGGTTCTGTTATTGCTTATAAAAATGTATCCTCTACCTTAATTTGTTTTCAGTCTTGCACAATTTTATAACTAATAGGTGACTCCCTTTTCTAATGGGAGTATCAAAATAATGCTGAGAAATCCATACTACAACTATAAATGTTTTAGTCTGTGACATATCTATATAGAGTCTTGGTACCTTAGTTTATAGCAAATTGCACTGCTAATCCAAAGGCAGCGTGTCTCTAAGAGTCGAATCTACAAACCACTTTGTGAAAGAAACATGGCAAGTCTACTTCTTTTGCAATTCACAGCCGCAAAACCTCAATGGGGGCCCCTATGACTCAGAAGCAACTCAACTCGATAGTAGTTAGAGTTGTGAGTATGTAAAAATGAGTGTGTCTGTGTGTCTTCCTCTAGTAGTTTTATCAATATTTTTTTCACTAAAAAGACATGAGCTTGTACTTATAAATTTTAATTTTTAAACTGCTCTATCTCCCTATTTTATCCTGAACTTATTTTCTGTATACTATATATTTTCTTTTCTAAATAAACTGTGTATTATTAGCTCTTTTAAGTCATGAAGATAATATCTCATAAAGCATGGGTTAATTTTCAAGATATAAAAAATATAGTAATTTACATTTCCTTTTGACTTATATATCTTAAAAATATTATGTTCAGTTTATCTTGTTATCTTCTCTGTACTCAGTGATAGATCAAAATTCTTTTTCAGAAATGTCAATAACACTGTGTGGTTTTATTTTGATATATTAACTCTCCAAGTCAATTTTCTTTTCTAAAAGGAATTAATCAATTGATAATGATACTTAAGTAAAACAGAACTCTTTTGTCACATTGGGACATGTTTTTAAAAACAAAGAAGACAAATAGTAAAAATCACTTAACATTCAAGACTTATTTTTCTAATACTGAAGAAGCTGAAAGGGGAGCATTACAAGAATAGAAAAGAAATCATGTTCCCCACAGTTGACTAAGGCTTCATTATGAGAGCAACTTTATGTTCAGTATAATACAGTATGTGTCTGGGAATTTGCAGTCTGGATGATCTAAGCTTCTGTGTTCCATTTTAAAACTGACCAGGAAGAGGGTGGTATGGGCAAGCAGTAATGACGTGGCTTCCCACTCACCAAAATTGCATGCCTGACCACTGAGGGCAGAGAGCTGATGTGAATAGGCCCAGTCTTCATCATTAGGAGCAGAGATCACCAGCAACCGCCTCCTCCATCGGAACCTGGAAAACGAGCACAAATCCAATTACCACTTCAAATCAGAGTCCAGTGTGAGAAAGTACAGTAGTACTGACTGTCTTGTTTTTTTTTCCTGTGCTCAGAATAAAAATCACAACCCTTGGAAATCTTCCATAGTTTCTGAAACCTATTAAACTGAATCATCACACTTGTACTCTCTATGGTAAATTCTCAGTCCCTCTGTTTGGCATTTGTGTGACATGTCAGGATGAGTCAGAGATCACTTAGGGAGAGATGGAGGTTCTCAGATGAAATGAGATTGCTTCAACTGGTGCCTTGAATTGTGGCAAGAGAAATAAGGAGCTCAGAAGAGTCCTGAAGAGAACTCAAGTTCTAATAGAGTTCCCACTAGATTTGTGAAAGGAATAGAGAAATGAATATATGAACCAGAATAAAATAGAAAAAGAAAATTGAATTTGAAAGAGATTCGAGTAACAGGAGAAGGAAGATGAGAGAATGCCTCAATGAGTTAAAGAGGGTTCTTGGAAAAATGAAATTCTATATACCTTTTTAAGTAACCATAGGTTCTTCCAAGTTCTAAAATTTATCCCTTTTCAAAACCAAGAACTACTACTTATGAACCACTTGCCTTTTGTGTTTTAGGGAAGAGCTGTACTCCATAAGGTTTTCAATGGTTGCGATCTTTCTGTAGCAAGCCACTAGACCTCTCTTCCAAGGTACCTCTGGTTAGAGTTGAACCACCAAACATCAACAAATCATGTGTGCCATGAAAGGGCTCCTACCACTTATAGAGTAGAGTACCTCCATGAAGTGGAATGGGGCTAAATCTAGAGTCATAGGATTTGGGGTACATACCAAACATGCTTTAATAGCTCCATGTAGTAGAGAAGGCTTTATTTCAAAGCCAGGAAACATGAATTTTAATTTTGAGTGCCTTCGAGTGTGTCATTCAATTCACTTACAATTTGTTTTTTGCTTACCAATATTAAGGATGCTGTGGGCAAATATTGAATGATCCAGGAAGCCTCAAAAGAAGGACGAGTACACAGTGTCACCGCACCAAAAATATCTGGCTGACACAGAATTATTTTATGAAACAACTTATGTTCAAGAGGCAATGATGATAAAGGAGGAAGTTAAAACTGCTTTGAAGGAATTGGCAAAAAATAAGTCCTCAGGAACTGATGGAATATTACATATTACAACAAACAGATGCTGCCCTGAAAGTGCTCACTAGGCTATGCCAAAAAAAATCTGGAGAATAACCACCTGGCCAACTGACAGGGAGAGAGATCCATATTTATTTCCATTCCAATAAAAGGTGGTCTAACAAAGTATAGAAATTATCTAACAGTATCACTAAGATCACACACAAGTAAAATCCTGCTGAAGATTATCCAAAAGTGTCTGGAAGAGTACATCAACAGAGAACTACAAGAAATACAAGCTGGATTTAGAAGAGTTTGTTGCACTAGAGACATCATAGCCAATGGCAGATGGATCTTAGTTGAAAGCAGAGAGTACCAGTGAAATGTCTGTCTGTCTTTCATTGACTCTGCAAAGGCATTTGACAGAGTGGATCACAACAAATTGTGACTAACCTTTGATAAGAATGAGAATCCCAGAACACTGGATTATGCCCATACAAAACCTTTACTTAGACCAGAAAGCAGCCATCAGAACAGAATATTTGAAACACTACATGGTTCAAAATCAGGAAAGGAATGCATCGTGGATGTGTCCTGACTCCATACCTTTTCAATCTGTATGCGGAACAATTCATTCAAGAGGCTGGTCTTTAAGAGGAGGAATGTAACATCAGAATTGGAGGAAGACTCATCAACAACCTGTATTATACAGATGACACAACCTTACTGAACCTGATGAAGCATTTGTTGCAGAGGGTCAACGACTGTAGTTTGCAATATGGACTGAAGCTCAACATCAAGAAAACGAAGATTCTCACCACTGGGCCAATTGGCAGCATCATGTTAGATGGAGAAGAGATTGAGACTGTTAACAATTTCAGTTTGTTTGGTTCCAAACTCAACACTCTTGGCACACCAGCAGTCAGGAAATCACAAGACAAATTGCATTAGGAAAATTTGCTATTAGGGACTTATCCAGAGTGCAGAAGAGCTAGGATGTCAGTCTAGAGACTAAGGTGCACCTGATAAAGGCCATGTTCTTCACAATTACTCGCTATATATCAGAGAGCTGGATAATGACCAAGAATGACAGAAGAATAATTGATGCCTTTGAGTTGAGGTCCTGGAGAAGAGTATTGAACATGGACTGCCAAGAGAACTAACTGGTCTATCCTAGAGAGGGTAAAACCATGGAAACAAGGATTTTGAGACTCTGTCTTATACTTTGGGCCTGTAGCCAGGATATACCAGTCTTCAGAGAAGGATATCATGCTTGGAAGTGTCAAGGGACAGCTAAGGAGAAGAAGACTTGGATGAGATGGATTGACACAATAACTGGGTAATGAGGGTAGGTGTGTCAGAGACAGTATAAGATTGGCTCAGGATAACAGAGTTCAGAGCTACTGTGTACAGAGTTTCTGTGAGTCATAGTCGACCTGATGGCATATAACAACAACAACAAGATGAGGCTCTCAAATTATTTTCTCAGTATATAGATTAAATAGGTGTGGTGAAAGAATACAACTCTGATGTATAACTTTCTTGATTTTAAATTATTCAGCATTCCCTTGGTCTGTTCAGACAACTTCTTCTTGGTCTATGTATAAGGGTTATATGAGCACAATTAAGTGTTTTGAGATACTCATTCTTCTCAACGTTAGCCATAATTTGTTATGGTTCACACAATAAAATGCTTTCACATAACAAATAAAACAAGTAAATCTCTTTTTAGTGTTCTCTCCTTTCAGACAAAATCTGTCTGACATCACCAATGATAAGGCAATGCATGGCCTTTTCTGAATCCAGCTTGAGTTTCTGGCAGTTCCATGTCAATGTTCTAACAGTTTTTTAATAACCTTCAGAAAAATTTTACTTGCATGTGATAATAATTTCCATTAATGATTGGCATCCAATTATTGATTCATCTGTTGGATCACCTTTGTTGTAAATAAACGGTACAAATACAGATGTCTTTCAGTCAGTTGGCCAGGTTGCTGTCTTCCACATTTGTTGTAAGGAAGTACAACCAGAGTATTCCTTAGAATCAAGAATGGTGAAGCTTCATCTCACTTCCTTTGGACATATTTTCAAGAGGAATCAGTCCTTAGAGAGACACATCATGATAGGAAAGGTAGAGGGGTTGGCGAAAGGGAGGAAGACCCTCATGAGTCAGACTGACACAGTAACTGCCACAATGGGCTTGGGGATAGTGCAGTAGAGGCAAAGTTCAGATCTTCTGTTCATAGTGTTGTAGTTGACTTGATGACACCTGATAATAACAGCAACAACAAAGCAGGAGTCTCTGGTCCACAGGGAGATGCTATGCTAATCCAAAGGCAGCACCTCTCTGGTGGTTTGAATCTGTCCATGGCTTCATTGCATAAAGAGGGACAATATCTTCCCGTGCAATTTTCAACCTTTGAAAACCTTTAGAGCATCCGCTGTGAATTGATTCAAGCTCAGTGGCAATGAGCTAGTGAAAACAGCAAAAATAGGTAAGTGTTTTCACCAGTAAATGAAAAAAAATGGTGGTTTGAACCCATGGCACCTTGTAATATGGGTTAGAAATCTGCTTGTGAAGGGTCACAGCCTCTACAACTGTCTAGGACAGGCTTTCTGCTCTGTAAACATGGAGACACTGTGAGTCAGAGTCAACTCAACTGCAACTAACTACAGAACTGAGAATGACAGCATCCACTTTGAAAAAAGTTCTAGAAGAATTAAAATCAATGTAAAGAATTAACCTCAATGTAAAGTATCCACATGGATCTAGAAAAGCACGTGTTAATGTGCAGACATGTAAATATAGAATGTGGTCCTTTCATAGACCTTGGATTTTATCACAATGCCACACCATAAGACTGTTTACTACTTTTTTGAGTCTCATTTGATAGTTCATGCTTACCTGCATAATATTTTTCTCACTAGACATCAGTAAGAACATAATTTATTCCTGGCCTTCTGCCATTTGAGAGATGGTAAGAGGAAGAAGTAAAGGAATTTGCTTAATAGTCAATATAAGATTTATGATACTTAGTCCAGCATTTTTACTAATCTGTACCGATTGTTGTTACGTGCCATCAAGTTGTCTGTGAGCCATTGCGACCCTATATACAACAGCTCTGAACCCTGCTCTATCCTGAACAAACCTCATGGTCTCTGACACACCAACCTCCATTACCCCAGTCAATCCATCTCATCAAGGGTCTTTCCCTCCTGCGCTGTCCCTCC
>NW_006399915.1:7168003-7180558 GCF_000299155.1 Elephantulus edwardii
GTTTGTTTTCTTAACAGTCCATGCTATATTCAGTACTCTTCTCCAGTACACAGCTCAAAGTAGTAAAGTCTCTGTAGAAGGATGGGTAATCTTCTTCTGTGCTATTACTGCCTCTGAAAATCTGTCGGAGGGCCAGCTATGGGTTGGTTCCGACATACACAACAATAACAACTCGTAGAGATGCTAGTAGTTGGAAGATGCTCTCAAGGTTCCCTAAAAGGGTGTGAAGAAGAAAAGATGCATGCCAGAGCCCTTCTGTGGAGTTGTCTGGAATCTGAAATTCATTGTAAGTTTTTATCTCCCCTTCAGTGCAAATGAAACAACTATGGGATGTGAGGACACCGAGATAGAAGATGCTTAATTTTATTCATGATTTCTCTCCCTGTCCCTCTTCTAGTCTCACAGTGACCATTTTGATCTTCAATGAAAATAACCTCCTGGGGGAGTAGTGGTTTGGGTGAATGAAAGAAAATGATAGTCTGATGAAATATAAACTCTGCACCATGCCTTTCGCCAAGATTTGCTTGTTGTAACATTACATTTGCTTCCTCTGCTTGTTTTTCTTTAGAGAGAAAGACAAACTTAGACTCTCCACTGAGTATAGGCAGATACATGTGTCTGGTGGAGAGGTGGGGAGAGAGCATCTGAGACGCTGAGGTTTTAGGGAAAGGAGAAGTGGCTGCCATCAGATCAAGACACAGTCCTCTGTCCTTCCTCTTGCTTCCTTAGGAGGCCTGCCAGACCAGCACCAACCTTCTGGCCAGCCTTGAGCCCAGCCCAGCCTTCTTGGGGCAGCAGGGTGTCCAGGAGGAAGCTATTTTGGGTGAGGTATATTTTGGTTTGTTTACCTGCGTGTACCACTGATGGGAGTGGGCCGGGATCTGAGATTCCTTGCCACAGACATGCTAGGAGAGAACATTTTTCCTTAAATATTGCTTCTTTCTCCTACAGACCTTCCATCAAGCCAAGGTCTACCTTTTGACAACAAAGGAAATAACCTCCATAGGATGCAACAAGAGAGATGACTATGGCTTAGATCCATATTTTGGATAACTTGCTTTTCTGCTATTTAAGCTTCTCAGTAACTAAAAATTGTACAAATTGTGCATGTGTTTGCTTCTCTTAACTGGCATTCCCAAACCAGTGGGCATCTGATACCATTCTTTGGGGTTTCTGTCCCGGAAAGGGTAATTATACCCTGAACCAAAAGAGCTTCACTGAAAATCAGACTGGCTTTAGGGTCTGATCAGCTAAAGCAAGGACTCAGCAAATTTAAAGGAAAATTCCCACTTGGATACAGATATTCACAGAGCTGTTGATTGAATTTACTCTCCCCCTTCCCCCTGCATTTCTCTTGGCTTGATTTTTAATTCTAGGGTCTTTCAAAGTCTCCCTTTCTTATATCTCCCTTGATTAAAAATTTCTCTCACTGACCTGGATAATTAGTCCTAGTATTAATAGCAATCATGTATCGATTATATATAAAATGCTAGGTTCTGAGTTAACTACATTTCATTTAGCTAACTACGTTTCATTAAATTTACCATTCACAACAATCTCATGAATAGATACATCTGTCCTCATTTTGCAAATGAGAAAACTAGGAGGGAGGTTAAAGTCATTAGCCCAAGGTCACAAAGTTAATAAGCAGTGAAGTCAGAAATCAAACTCCAGGCTATTTTTTGCACGCCTTTAAGTAATACATTCTTCTAATTTAAACTTCAAGCTCAGTAATAATTTTCAGAGGAATAGTTTTATGTGTTATGACCACTAATCAGGCTCAGGAATGGGCCAGCTAACTACTAATTATACATAGTGTCGAACTGACCATGACTTGTAGACTCTATGAGGGGAACCTTGCCCTATCAGCACCATCATCATAATCTCTGATATACACAAGCTCATTGGGTGGTCACTGTGCCAATCCAGCTTGCGGAGGGTCTTCCTTTCACTTAGTCATATTCCACTCTGAATATACCAAACATATTATACTCATAATAAATATCCATGATGCTATTGGCACAGGATAGAGCAGGGTTTAGGGCTGTTGTTCATAGGGTTGCTATGAGTCGCAAACGACTCGATGGCACATAACAACTACAACAATATGTTCTTGAAATATTAATAAATGTAAGTGATAACATTAAGACCTTATTGAGTTCAAAACACTGTATGTGAAGAGTATACATCTAAATCTTAAGAATCAAAGAGAAACTTTTAAAGGCAGAATAATTGAAAGGTGTAGAGTCAACACAGCTCCTAAGTCACAGACCAATGGTAAATTCTGTATATGACTTCCTGCCTGAAAGACTGTATTCTCTGGACATTATGTTGTTGTTGTTGTGTGTTATCAATTCAGAACTGACCCATAGCTGACCCTCCAGCGGGTTGTCAATCGCACAGGAGGATATTATCCATCCTCCCATGGTGCAGCTGGTGAGTTTGAACCGTGTGCCTTTAGGACTGCTGTGACGATTCTTACCACTAGGCCACCAGAGCTCCCTGACACCTATAGGAATTAAAATTTTTAGCTTAAGTATGCCTAGACTTCTTAACTCTCAAATTTACATCTCTGTGTGTATGTTTTAATATACTTTTTTAAAAAAAAAATCACATTGGTTTGCATACAAGTTTGTATACACTGTGTTTCACACTATCCTTTTCTCACATTGTATTTCATACAATCATTCTCCTTTATTGTGTTTTATAAAATTAATCGCCTTTGAACTATTCCTGCCATTGCCCTGTCATTCCAGATTCACACTGGATCTTTCACATTTCCTTTTTCCCCTCCTTCCACCAACCAAATTGTGTGACCCTGTGATTTCCCCCTTACTCATCTTTATCCCTCTCTCCTACCCCACTCCCCTTGGACCCTCACACACATTTTTCTAGTTGTCCTTCTACTTTCACAAGACATAAATCAGGAGGTTCTGTCTGCAGTGCTATATATCTAACACTGAGCGTCCAAGCAAATGTAGACCACATCACTGGATCCCCTAGCCAGAGAACATTCTAGGTGATGTTTATACTGAGAACTCACTGAGTTTCGTTGTTGTGAGTGGAATGGACCAGCTGTCCACTAAGTCAGGCCCCAGAGGCTCCACAGAACTATGATCCCACATAAGGGAGGGATAGAGAAGGGAGGGAGTAGAGTGATTCTTTTGTACTCTTCTCTGGGTGTGCTTCTCCCCCACTGGCACTGGGGTTTCTGTACAGTGCTTTTCAATAAACAGTGTTCCCAGGGGATCAGGGAGCAGGGTCAAGAGGATTTCTCCCTTTGTGTTCCCTACAGTGCTGGGAGGAAGCAGAAAAATCAAACACAGTGTGTGAAATCCTGTCTGGAACTAGAAAGGGCCTAGGTAATCAGTACATAAAAGGAAAATGCTGTATATAAAGCTCTCCAAATTCACTGAGTAAATACATTGAACCTTAAAGAAAACTGCAAATGTGACAACAAGAAAGAAATATTCAGTCACCAAATGAAGAGTTCAACTTGAAACTGAATTCAACCAATTTACCAACCAGAGTAACAGAACAGAATTAAGGTTTTTAGCCAGCAT
The DNA here is from genome assembly GCF_000299155.1 of Elephantulus edwardii. Lineage (NCBI taxonomy): Eukaryota > Metazoa > Chordata > Mammalia > Macroscelidea > Macroscelididae > Elephantulus > Elephantulus edwardii. The sequence goes on from NW_006399915.1 coordinate 7,171,567, forward strand.
GCTGTGAAACAGAGACAAACTTCTCTCCAGAGAAAGTCATTCTCTATAAACACACGTGTTACTCTAAGTTTCTGAGGTATTTCATTAATTTTATTTCATTAAAAAATGTTCTCCTCCCTGCATTTTCATAGTCTACAAAGATAAAATACCTGGATAGAAAATTCTCCAGTGACTGCTTCTTGTCCTCCTTGCAAACAATGCCCTCCTTCTTCTGCCTTTCCATGTCTTTGATTCGAGACTGGAAGGTATCAATCAAATCGAACACAGACTTCATTGCTATGGGTACCTCATAGTATTGCTGTTTAAGAAAGAATGAAAAAGAAATTACTTATAAGTATGGTTCGTCTTTTTCTTTAGAGGACAAGGAGCCTAGGGGAATTCAGGGAAGCTGTCTTCCTGCTCTGGTGGCCTAGTGACAAGAAGCTGTGCTGTAATCCCAAAAGTATGTAGTTCAAGGCCACCACCTGCTCCAGAGGAGGATGGGCAATCTCTTCCAGTTTGTTTAAGAGTCTTGGAACACTCATAAAAGGGCAGCTGTGGATTGGTTCCAACTCTATAGTACACAACACAACAACATGGAGAAGTCAGAAATTGAAACCTGGAGTTCTCATTGATTTATGAGCTTTCTCCTGCAATCATTGCAAAGGTTTATTTTAGCTGCCTAGAGTCTGCCCTCCGGCTCATAGCGACTTCTTGCACAAAAGAACAACATGCAGTCTAGTTCTGTGCCATCCCCAGAACTGACTGGGAAATCAGACTCCCAGGATTTTCATTGGCTCATTTTCCGATGTAAATTACCAGGCTTTGTTCCAAGTCTGTCCTCATTTGGAAACTCAATAAAAATTTAGTCGACCTCATGGCAACACGAAAGCCTCCCAACAGATAGGGGTGTGATGGGGAACACTGGATGAGAACTGAACCTAAATCTTGCACATGAAAAGGCAAGAATCCAACCACTGAACACTTCTGCCTCCACCACAGTCGCAGCCTTCGCTAATGCTCTGAGATTGGAAGACCAACTGCTACTTTCCACAGGGATTTCTTCTTTTCACTGGCAAGGATCCATGCCTTCCTCCTCCGACAATTGCAAGATTCACTTTCCGGTCTCTGAGACTAAACTGGAACTTGGTTATTACACAATTGGAGAGGAATGAGAGACACTCTGTCTAACACAGGAGGCAAAATGGAATAAAACGTCAGAGTATTTGCCCTGAGCAGTCAAGATACTTTTGGAAAGTAACAGCTTTCTCCATGAGAAAGAGACCTGTTGCTATCTACAGGAGTCTCCCTGAACTCTTTACTATTCCCAACAGTTATTTTAATCAGTGAACATCCTTTTAAATTCTTCTCCTTCCTCATGTCTCAGAAATAAGTTAAAGATGATAGATTTTGTTTCTTGGATCTTAGCTATCTGGATTTATAATAGCAATCTGTGATAGATTTCAGGGCTAGCTAAACATAACTTGTAGAGCAGTGGAGACATCACTTGGAGTTGTGCCCACAATGAGAATTCAGTAAATTGTGGAATGTTCCCAGCAGGGTTCCTAAAATCATCTTGTCTTATTTCTCACATGGAAATGGCACACACAAATGCTGAATGAATTAAAGAAGGGAAATCTTTCCACATTCAAAAAGACCTGCAAGTTGAATCAACTTACAGCCCAAACTAGGATCTTTTTTTACAATTGGTATACTATCCTTGTTTAGCTAGCTGAAAATCCAACATTAACTGGGTGAGTTTGTTCAAATTACTTAACCATTCTGGGCTTCTGTTTCTTCCTCAGTGAAACAAAGATAATACTAGTATTCATTTAAGATAAGGATTGCAAATAGTTAAGCAGAGTCCCTGGCACAAGAAACACATTAAATGAAGTCAGTAATTTTCATTACTAATTATTATTATGTCCACACTGCACAGTCATTAATGAACCTTCATCCCTAAATATGGAAAGAAAGTGATTGTGAAACCCTACATGTTTTGTCGATGTTGCAGCAGGATGTAAGTATCCACACTTTGGCCAATGTTAAGCTTAATTTTCTTATGATAAAGGTCAAATATACTTCATCTTTTATTCCCTGAGCCTCGTATATCACAGCTATGCAGAAAGTGTCTCGTGAGTCCATGGTATTGATATTAGAGAGGCCTTGGGAAGCCCGCTCAACCTTATCTTTTGCTGAGACCAGATTCTGGCCCATATTTTGAAGGACAACTTAAAATATACTTAAGTCATTTCTAGATCTTCTAGTTTATGAAATAATTTATGCAGCTTATTTATTATGCATTTAACCAAAACTTTTTAAAAAAAATCCCCACGAACTACAGACTCAATTCAAAAGGATGGCACAGTAATGATCCTGAACAGGAACTCCTACCTTCACTCGCAGATCCACGTCTGTCAATACCATGAAGAAGTCATTGTAAGTCATTCCATACTCTTTCCTCAGCTCACTGATGAGATGCTGGTCTACCAAGTCCTCATCATCCACCACACGCATGGGCTTCTCATTATCTTAAGGCAAATGAAATATGTATAGACATGAGTGTGACAAGACAGAAATGAAAAGGAATGAATGACTGGAGATTCTGTGCCTCCAACGTATGTTTATCTGACCAGCTTTCATTTGTTTTACGTATCTAGTAATATTGTATTTGAAGAAAGCATTCTGAAATGAATAAACAAATATGCTGTTACATGCCTTCAAGTCAACTATGACTCATGTTGTTGTGTTGTTAAGTGCCGTTGAGTTGTAGATGATTCATAGCGACCCTATGAACAAAAGACCCGAACACTTGTGTAACTTTTGTTGTTTCTCCACATTCACAGAGTTTCCAGAGGCAAGCCATTTTGGAAGTGGATGCCACTCCTGCTTCCAAGCTTGTCTGAATCGGGGACCATCACAAATACTGTCCACAATGGGTAACTATTATCCCATTTGTCGTACAAGTGTTTAGCATCACAGCAACCACCGAGTAACCTCTGTACAGCAAATGGCTAGACCTGTGCTATACCACTTAGAAGAATGAAAACAACTAAAACCAGGCCTGAGAGCCATAGATTAAAATCACCCACCTTTGGCTTGGTAGCATAACTTTCTATCCACTAGACCAGCAGAGCTCTTTCTATGTTGTTGTTGTTATTGTCGTTAAACGCTGTTCAGTCAGACGACTCATAGCAACCCTATGAACGAAAGAGCTGAACACTTGTATAACTTTCATCATTTTTCCGCATTCACAGAGTTTCCAGAGGACCATAAAGCAATAGATTAGAACCTGGCCCTACCCAGAACTATTCTCACAATCTCCTCCATGATCAAGCTCATGTAGCATGACCTTAAAGGTCATTCTCTTACTCTGACCTTCCATCTTTTCCACTGTGATATCTTTTTCAAAGACTGCCCCTTCTGGAAAACATGTTCCACGTATATAAGACAAAGTTTCACTCTGATCAATATTGATGACCAGACCATATTTCTACCCACCACAGTCTTACAGACTCAGAAGGAGCAAAGTGAGAGTGAAGAACGCTGAGTAATTCCTGGAAGAGATTGCTGAGTCACTCATAGAAGTGACCTTACCTTAACTCAACAGAGAACTAGTGTGTGTGTGTGTGTGTGTGTGTGTGTGTGTGTGTGTGTGTACTTCCAAGTAGGAACATGTTCATGGCTGACCTTTCAGAGGCTGTAAATCACATAGGAGGAGATTGCCCATCTTTATTCCATGGAGAATCTGTGGATTTTAATGCCTTTGGATTGAAGGCACAACTCCTTACCACTAAGCCTCCAGAACTCCCCACCAGAGAATTAGCTATAGATAATTGTGTTACTTTTTATTTCTGTAAAATCTAATTCTGAGTCTAAAATCTGCATCTGTTCTTTTTTTATTATGGGATACGCTATGAGACTTAGGAATCTATGACATTGCTATAGTGAAGGGTCAGCTATGTGTTTATTCTGACTCCATAAAAATGGGTTTGAGAGTTTTTTTATTGTTTGCTTCACTAACAAAATACAATTGAAAAGAATGTCTGGGTTCATGCTGGTTTTGTCTCAGAGTACATCTCATCAAGTATAAAAATTAAGTTAATAATGATATGACTTTATTCTTGGTGAGAAAGGAAACAAAGAAAATACATTGAAGAGATACATATAGCTGGTAATAATTTGCCTCTGGGGAGTAGAACGTGAGGAGAGTTGAGGTGGGTAACTTCATTATTTACTCTATTTGTGTATATATTACTTCAACCTAATGAGGAATATATTTTGTTTGTTGTTGTTGTTATGTCTTATCGAGTCACCTGTGGATCACAGCAACCCTATGGACAATAGCCATAAACCCTGCTCTATCCCTTGCCAATCTCAATGTCTCTGACACGTCTATCTCCATTACCCCAGTGACGGAATCAGTCCGTCTCATCAAGGGTCTTCCTCTCCTGTGCTGTCCCTCCACCCTCCCAAGTGTGACATCCCTCTCAAACGACTGGTCCCTCCTTGTAACATGCCCAAAGTATGTCAGATGAAGCTTCAGAATTCTTGCCTCCAAGGAGCAGCCTGGCTTCATCCTCTCCAGGACAAACTTGTTTATTGTACTAGCAGTCCATGGTCTATTCTATATTCTTCACCAGCATGAAAGCGCAAAGGTATCAACTCTCCTTATATCATCCCTAGTCATTGTCCAGCTCTCTGAAGCATAGCAAGTAATGACAAAGACCATGGCCTGTATCAGGCACACCTTAGTCTCCAGACTGACATCATTGCTCCTCAGTACCTTGGAGAGGTCTCTGACAGCAGACCTTCCCAATGCAATTTGTCTTTTAGTGTCCTGGCTGCTAATATCAAGAGTGTTGATTGTAGAGCCAAGCAAACCGAAGCTGTCAACTATCTCAATCTCTTCACTATCTCCCATGATTAATAATAATAATTGTTGTTCTGTACCATTGAGTTGAAACTTACCCATAGCAGACGCTCCAACAGGTTTTCAGAGGCAGTTAATCATGCAGGAGAAGATTGTCCATTATTCTCCTGCAGAACAGCTGGTGATTTGAGCCATGTGCCTTCAAGATTGCAGCACAGCTTCTTATCTCTAGGCCACTTATGCCATTACTGCTTCTTGCTGGTTGTTGTGGAGTCACTTCTGACTCATGGTGACCTTACATACACAGAGTAGAACTCCTCCACTGGATTTTCAAGGTATGACTTATCTGAATCAGACTGTTGTTGCTGCCTTTTGGTTCAAGGTTAGATTTACCCTGCCAGCTAGCCTTTTGACAAGTAGTTGTGTAACACTTCATATTCTCCCGTTACTTCAAAAACAATAATAATAAATATGTATATTTTAAATTATTTTTTTAAATATCCTCAACAATCATTGTGAAGTTCCAAGTTTATCCAAACCAGATCTTATTGATCCTGAGGAATTATTATTCCCAATTCATTTTGTTGTGTTGTTATGTGCCGTCAAGTCGCTTGCAACTTACAGCAACCCTATGTACAACAACTCTGAAACTTTCTCTATCCTGTGCCAATATTATTGTCTCTAACATAGCTACTCCCATTACCCCAGCCACTGAGTCAATCCATCTCATCAAGGTTTTTCCTCACTAGTGCTGTTGCTCCACCCTTCGAAGCATGATATCCTTCTCCCAGGAATAGCCCATCCTTGCAGCATGCTCAAAGTATGTCAGAGGGAGCTTCAGAATCCTTGCTCCCAAGGAGCAGCCTGATTTCACCTTCTCCAGGACAAACCTGTTTGTTTCACACTCTCCAGGATGAACCTGTTTGTTTTCCCATTTGAAATAGTATATTCAATACTCTCCTCCCAGCAACACATCTCAAAGGCATCAATTTTCCTTCCATCATCTCTAGTCATTGCCCAGCTTTCTGATGCATATCAAGTAATTTCAAAGACCATGGTCTGGATCAGGTGCACTTTGGTCTCCGGACTGATAGTGTTGCTCTTCAGTACTCTGGAGAAGTTCCTGACAGCAGACATTCCCAATACAGTTAATCTTTTGATTTCCTGGCTGCTAGTACTAAGCATGTTGATTGTCAAACCAAGTAAACTAAAGCTGTTAACAATCTCAATCTCTCCATCATCTATCATGATGCAGCCAATCAGCCCAGGGGTGAAAATCTTTGTTTTCTTGATGATGAGCTTCAATCCACATTTAAGGCTACATATTTAAGTTCTCTTGACCTTCTGCAGCAAGCACTTCAGGTCCTCTCCAGTTTCAGCAAGCAGAGTTGCGCTCTCTGCATAGCATAGGCTATGAATTTTCAGTTTTTTAAAAAAGTTCAACAAAATAATTATTGTCGACTGACCTAGTCAGGTTCTATGCAGGGCAATAGATTCAAAGGTAAATTAGGTATGATCAGTGACCTCAAAAAAAATCAGATTACTTGTTGGAACCAAAATGAGGCTGGTATTGTTGTTTGCTATTGAGTAGCTGACTCTTCAGCAGGTTTTCAGAGGCAAAATTGCACTACCTCTGAAGGAGAAGGAGGAGATTGCCCATCCTTCTCCTGAAGATCAGCTGGTGGATTTGAACTGCCTGCCTTTTGAATAGCAGTGCATCTTCTTACTATCAGAGTTCTAAATGAGATGATTATAATCTACTTAATATAAAAGAACAAAATCAAGCCTCAAGTTGCAATACTCAAGTATGCTATGGATAGATTATTGAACAATCCTAGAAGCATCAAAAGAAAATGGAGGGAGTAACTGTACCGAAAAAGAATTGGCTGATACAGAAGAATTTTAAGAAATGTCTTATGTTCAAGAAGCAAGAGTGATGAAAGAGGAAGTTTCAAGCTGCTCTGAAGAAATTGGCATAAAACAAGGCCCCAGGAATTGCTGGAAGACCAATTGAAATATTTCAACAAACAGATGCAGCCTTGGACATGCTTACCAGGTTGTGCCAAGAAATCTGGGGGACAACCAGTTGGCCAACTGACTGGAAGAAATCCTTATTTATTCCTGTTCCAATAAAAGGTGAGCCAACAAAGTGTGGAAATTATCAAACAATATCACTAATAACACACTCAAGTAAAATCCTGCTGAAGAATATCCAAAACCAACTGGAACAGTAAAGGGACAGAGAATTATCAGAAACATAAGCTGGATTTAGAAGAGGCTGTGGCATGAGGGGCATCATTGCCAATGTTGGATGGATCTTGGCTAAAAACAGAGAGTACCGAAGACATGTCTATGTTTCACTGTAAAGGCATTTGACTTTGTGATCACAACAAATGGTGGATAACCTTCTGAAGAATGAGAATCCCAGAACACCTGATTGTGCTCATGTGAAACCCATACTTGGACCTTGAAGCAGTCATCTGAACAGATCAGAGAAACACTGCGCAGTTCAAAATCAGGAAAGGTTTGCATTAGGGATGTGTCCTGTTTCTGTATCTTTTCAATCTATTTGCAAGAAAGATCATTTGGGAGGCTAGACTTTATGAGAGGAATGTGGCATCAGGAGTTGACGAAGACTCCTCAACCTCAACCACCTGCCTTATGCAGATGATAAAACCTTGCTTGCTGCAACTGAGGAAGACCTGAAACATTTGACTGAAGAAAGTAGAGGACTTTGAACATATCAGCAACTTTCAACAGGTCAGCAACATGGAGTGAAGCTCAACATCAAGAAAACTAAGACTTTCTACCACTAGGCCTATTGGTAGCACCATGATAGGTAGAGAAGAGACTGAGATTGTTAACAATTTCAGATGATTTGTTTCCACAAGAAACACTTTTGGCACCAGGTGTCAGGAAATCAAAAGACAAATTGCATTAGGAAAATCTGTCAGGGAACTCACCAGAGTGCTGAATATCAATTATGTCAGTCTAGAGACTAAGAGATGCCTGATAAAGGCCATGGTCCTCACAATTACTTGCTACTCATCAGGGCTAGACAATGGCCAAAGATGACAGAAGATATGAGATATGGTGCTGGAGAAGTGTATTGAACTGCCAAGAGAACAAACAGATCTGTCTTGGAAAGGGTGAAACAAAGCTACTCCTTGGAGGCAAGTATTTTGAAACTCTGTCTTTGAGCATGTTGTCAAGAAGAACTTCTAGTCTTTGGAGAAGGACATTATGCTTGGAAGAGTTGAGGGAAAGAGCAAGAGAGGAAACCCCAGATCCAATGGAGTGACACAGTAACTGGGGTAATGAGGGTAGATGTATCAGAGGCAGTGAGGTTGGCTCAGTATAGAGCAGGATTCAGAGCTATTGTGCATAGGGTCTCTATGAGTCATAGTCAACTTGACAACACATAACAAACAGCAAAATGTAAAATGAAACAGCATTATCACTTTGGAGAAATCTAGTACAATAGACCTTTTTCAAAGTGTTAGAAAACAAAGATGTCATCTTGAGGACTAAAGTCCACTTGACCCAAGCCATGGTATTCCCAATTGCTCTGTGTGCATGTGAGAGCTGGACAGTGAATAAGGAAGACCAAAGAGGAACTGATACCTTGGAGTTATGGCACAGGCTAAGAGCAGGACACACATCATGGATGCCAGAAGAATTAATAAATCTTTCTTGAAGGAAATATGGCTCCTTAGAAATATACTTTGGGCATGTTATCAGGAAGGACAAGTCTTTGTAGAAGGACACCATGCTTGATAAAATAGAGTGGCAGTGAAAAAGTAGAAGAGGTGGAACGACAGACTGAATACAGCAATGACATAAAACTTAGTAATTATTGTGAGGATGGTGCAGAGCCAGGCCAGGTTTCATTTTGTTGTACTAGGGTTGCTATAAGTGAGAAGGGAATCAATAGCACCTAACAACGATTACATGAAACCACAAAATACATTGGATGACTAACAGGGAAAGAAGCCAGACATGATAGTAGTTAATGAAAATTGGCTCCAAGTCTTAATCCATCCAAATACCTACGCTATTTGCTCAGTGATTCTGCAACTCATTATTATAATGAATGAATTGAGCAATAGTACCTTCTGGTTCTGAGTTCATGTGGAGGAC